>NC_080062.1:8291542-8419042 GCF_026212465.1 Amaranthus tricolor | reverse complement strand
AAGAAGTCTCAATGTATGCTTTGACGTCATCTGGATCATTTACACTTTTAGTACCCGAAATCAACTCAGAACAAAATCATCCAGTTTTTATTGGAGGTTCGCAAGAAATTAGCTCCTCGTAAGTCGCACTAAACTCACGAATAAGAAAATTTTGTCAGTAATTTAGTTATTAAAACAATTAAATAACAATGCCTAACTTGTAAGATGATGAACATCACCTCATGTAGACATGGATAAGAGCTACGTTCAACATCTCTCCTCTCAAAAATTGCCCAATGTGACTAGGACCAATAATTACAAATGGGCTCTCTACAAAGCAGAATTGTTCCTTCTGCAGGTTTAGAATGATTGGGTCCTTCTCACTTATGCGACATGCACAAGTGTGCAGCCATTTTCAATCTTGAGAGAGATCTTTTAGCTCGACATCAGTCAAAATTGGAGTGATTGCCATCGACTTTGACCCAGTCGACACCTTTGATGAGGAACCGATCTCTCTCCTAGATCCCTTTGGACTCTTTTGCTATTTCAATTTATACAATTAAATTAGTGTAAGCATGCAATTAAAAAAATAAAAATAAATAAGGTACAAATGATTATTACCATGTTAGTGAATCGGACCCAAGCATATGGCCATGTGACGAAACTACCTAGGGCGTCTGATAGTTTCTCAAGGCTCCATTCTGGCATTGGAACCGGGAGTGAGAAATCTTCAAACCCCTTTAGAATAGTTTCCACAGTCACACTGATGTGGCCACTTGTAACAGGCATCGAATGCACTGTTTGGCCCTCTTTGGTTGGCTGGGCCACACCATATGCAACCTCAGTTAAGTCGCCATCACTAGCAACACCTAACTGAGGCAACAAAAGAGAACAAGGAGTCGCCTCCTAAAAATTGTTAAGTTTAGTATAATAAGCATCATAATAAAATATTAAAACGCGTTGCAATTTAAATTAATAAGTGCTTATATATTTAAATTAATAAGTCATCGTTCCTTCTTTGTTATGTGACCCCATATTTCGTAGGGCATCTTCGAAGGTGCTTGCTCTCCACCTTCGTTTATTTTGACCTTTTTGGTCGTACGGGCATGCTTCTTCGTGATCCAGCCAGTTACTAGCTTGGATTTGAAATCTCTGAATCTTTCAGCAACAGCTGAAAGAAACACATTCTTCTTCTCCTCATCGCTCTCGATGTGAAAAAGATTCTACAAAAAAAATATATTTATTAGTGTCAATTAAATTAATTTAAAAATGAAACTAAAAGAATAAAAATAGTAAAGTTGCTTACCACAGTATCATTCCATAGAGAGTTCTTCAAACCCTCTGGAACCTCGTTCTATGCGTACAATATGGAAATCTTGCGGATACATAGGCCCACTTGTTTTCCATATTGCCTATGCCATTTTCCACAGGGTTGACCCAATGCATTGTATTCCAAATGAATGCGTTCTGTGACTTTGAGGTTTTTCGTAGGACCTCGCCCTTTTCTTTTCCAACTGGTAATGGGAGCATCCATTGGTGGGGCGGCTTTAGTGTCATAATCATTGTTAAGCGGTGGAGCGTCTTTAGCCATATGCTCGTATCTCACAATTTGGTCCTCTTCAGTGTCATGACTATGTTGCTCATTATCCGAGGTCTCAATCTCGGGGACAATTTTGTCTCTGAAAAGATGCATTGTATATCAGTACCTGAAAGTGTATGAATAGAAATATATTAGAACACAAGTAATATTAAGAATATGACTATGATTTACAATTCTAATACGTTCAACACAATAACATATACCAAATAGTGTTGTGTGTAAAGTTTCATGCAAAACAAACCAATTTGAGCTACTTTATGCGCGAAAATGCCAAAAAAAACTTAAAAAACCTTAAAATTCATACCTTGTGAATCACTTAATTCAAATATATTCCTTCCGTGTGATCTACACGCATATAACCAACATCTTCATCATCTTGATCCACTGATTTTGGATTGATAAAGGGCGGGGAGTCTTCAAAAGCTTCATATTCTTCCTCATCCTCAACATCACCTATACCAAGGATGCTTCTTTTTCCCGGTACAATAATAGACCATTTTTTATCAGACGGGTCTACAATGTAGAATACTTGCTTGGCTTGTGTGGCTAGTATGAATGGCTCCTCACTATCACGCAAACGAGCTAAGTCTACAAGAGTGAATCCACAAGGGTTGCCATTTTTTATGCATCGTCGATTATTATTTACCAACTTTTATTTTTAAAAGACCAATAGTGAAAGTAGAGTAGTCAAGCTCCCATATTTAATATACCCGCCCGTAGTATACAAATTTAGCATCAACCGACGCTTGATCCTTGGCACTCGCGTAAAATGTAGATGACACCAAAATAGAAACCCCACTATTCTGTAGATAAGATGACTTCTTATCTTGACCCTCAGTCCAAAATATGAAGCCATTGACATCGTAACCCTCATATTTGTTGAAATCATCACGAGGTCCAAAAGCTAACCACTTAAGAATTTCTGATACACCCTTGAGTTCTTCACTTATTACTCGATTATGAAACCAATCAATAAACGTCTTGTTATACAACTGCATCAATCCCCTATCCCCTTTATAAGGATATTTTGCGCGCAATATATCTAAATGCTCACTCAAAAAAGGATGGACTTCTGGAATATGATGCAACACATACAAGTGTGCTTGTAGAAGACTGTCTCGAAGAGTTGTGATCGATTTGGAGCCAATTGTTCCTTTTCCCTCAAGCCTTCCTTCATGTCGAGAGGTGGAAAGTCCAATAGGCTTTGCCATTGCCAAATACTCGGCTATAAAGTTACTAATCTCATCGCTCACAGTGCCTTGAATCATACTCCCCTCGGGTTGTGTTGGATTCCTCACCTTGTTTTGTAAAACACCCATGTGTCTTTCAAAAGGATAACACCACCTTAAAAAAACTGGACCCAAAAGCTTGATCTCACGAACGAGATGGACAAAAAGATGAACCATTGCGTCAAAGAAAGAAGGTGGAAAATACATCTCAAACTTGCATAAAGTTACAATCACGTCGACTTGAAGAGCATCAAGTTTAAAGAGATCAAGAACTTTATTACAAATTGTGTTGAAGAACGAACATAGCTTGGTAATAGCATATCTCACATCTTTTGGCAGTATTCCACGGATTGCAATTGGTAAGAACACTTGCATCATTACATAGCAATCGTGAGATTTCATGCTTTCCAACTTCAGCTCACCATTTATGCTCACAAATCTCTTCATGTTGGATGAGTACCCTGACGGAACCTTAATGTCATACAAAGACTCACAAAATGTCTGCTTCTCTGCTTTGGACAATGTGTAGCAAGCTAGAGGCAAATAAACTTTGTCATTACTCATCTTCTTCTTACCGTCCTTTCCCTTGTTACTGCCACCAACTTCATCAACTCTATTTCTTTTCTTGCTCACCTTAACATGTGCCCACAACTCCGGACGAAGACCCTTACATTTAAACCAATCTCGCACGGCCCTAACATCCTTTGTTTTACCCGGAATATTCATGAGAGTCTCGAGTATGGCATCGCATACATTTTTCTCTATATGCATAACGTCAAGACAATGCCTAACCTGTAGATATCTCCAATATGGAAGCTTCCAAAAGATTGATTCTTTTTTCCATAATCAGTCTTCACCCCCTTGCACTTGCCCTGTTTTACCAAATACAGTCTCAACTCCCTTAAACTGTTCATAAACCTCATAACCGGTCAACGGTGGACGAGCTACACGGTCCTCAACCTCCTCGTTGAACATCTTCTTCTTTTTACAATATTGGTGATCTCGGGGGAGGAACTTTCAATGGTGCATGAATACGTGTTTGCACTTAGGAATCCACGTGGATTCTATGTCATCGATACATATTGGGCATGCTTTCTTCCCTTTGTTCTTATACCCCGATAATTTTCCATATGCCGGAAAATCATTAATGGTGCATAAAAGCATTGCACGCAAGGTGAACTCCTCATTAGCATATGCATCAAACACGGAAACGCCTTCATCCCACATCTTTCTCAAATCCTCAACGAGAGGTGCAAGATATACATCTATGTCATTTCCAGGTTGTTTAGGACCCGAGATAAGAAGCGAAAGCATAATGTACTTACGCTTTATACACAACCAAGGTGGTAAATTATAGATCACTAACAGTACCGGCCAAGTACTATGTTGAGAACTAAGATTGCCGAATGGGTTCAGTCCATCCGTACATAGTCTGAGCCTTCAATTACTAACCTCATCTCTAAAAGTCTTATGCAATCTATCAATACTCTTCCACTCCGGAGAATTAGATGGATGTGTGAGCAAGTGACCTTTCTTCACCTTATCTGCATGCCACCTCAAATTTAACGCATCTTTCTTTATAGAAAACAAGCGCTTGAATCTAGGTATTATTGGAAGATACCACAATACCTTAGCCGGGGGCTCTTTAGCACCCCGAGCCCCTTTACACTTGTAGCGCGATAACCCACACCTAGGACACTCTTCTAAGTTCTCGTTTTCATTCCGATACAACACACAATCATTCGGACACGCATGAATCTTCTGGTACTCTAAGCCGAAAGGACACATGCGTTTTTTGGCATAATATGTCGACTTTGGAAGTTCATTTCCCTCAGGGAGCATCTCACCTAACACTTCTAATAACATTGTGAAACTAGCGTCACTCCAATTGAACTTTGACTTAATGTTGAAAATTGTCAACATTGCTGTTAGTTTGGTGAACTTTGTACATCCAGGGTACAAAGGCTTTTGAGAAGCCTCTGTCAACAAGTCAAAAACACGAAGATGTTTTCCTAATTCATCCTCGACTCCCTACATTATCTCATCAACACGATCCACATCCTCATCGACATTCTCTTCATCTGTCTCATACCCATCATCATGATCTACTACATCCTCATTGACATCAGCCATATTATTGACGTCCTCAACAACACTTTTCTCTTTGTAAACTCCCTCCTTACCATGCCAAACCCAAACATGATATTGAGGCCTAAACCCACGTCGAAGTATGTGCTCCCTAAGGATATCAACACTATCTACCTTTGATACATTTCCACAACTGACACATGGGCAATAAAAACCAACTCCCCCCGTCCTAACTTGATGTTCAACCACAATACTACAAAATTCTAATACGCCATCAATAAATTCTGATGATTCAATGCTTCCATACATCCAAGAACGATCTTTTGTCATCCTAATTAGTGTGATTAATTAATTCAAAACAAAATTAATACACAACTTTTAACATATATACTTAACGAACTCTAATTAACCACAAAATTAAGTAATAATCATTTATTTAACCCTAATTTACAATATTAATAATAAACCATCATAATCTATAAATTGTTCAAAAAATATGTATATTCTAATAAGAAGATTGTTTTAACCCAAATAATAATAAATTTAACCATAAACAACCCTAATTAAACCTAATTCACAAACTATAAAAAAATTATGATAAATTTAAAACTTAAAAACCACAACTACATACACATAAGAAATTACTTAAAAAATATAACAAAACATGAAATGTATGATAAATTTAAAACTTAAAAACAACAACTACATACACATTGATAAATTATGATAAATTTAAACCTAATTTACATAATCAAAATGAAAATTATACCTTGAATTTTCGTGGGTTTTGGGTTGTGTATAACCTATACAATGAAAAAAAAATTAGTATAAAAAAAACTAAGCCCTAAAACGTACACAATTAATGAAGCTTGAACGATAATGGGTTTGAGAACTAAGCTTTAAAAAATTATACCTTGAAGAAGAGCAAGAACTAAGCCCAAATTTCGTGGGTTTTTCGTGGGTTTAAGAAGAGCAACAACAATGTACGTATAGTCGGCAGTTTAAAGCAGTAGATGATGAAGAAGAGCAAGAATGATGAAGAAGAACAAGAACAAAGATGATGATGAAGAGGGATTGAAGAGAAGAAACAGTCGCGGGTTTTATGAAGAGGGTTTTGAAAGAGAATGAAACAGTCGTGTTTTTGAACAATGAAACAACAGAATGAACTGCATGTTTTGCATTATAACGTTAAAAGGCGAGTTTTTGAAGAGGTTATATGCTGCGGGCAAAGAACAAATCGCAGCATTTGATGAATTTATTTTTTTGTTATATGCTGCGGGCAAAGAAAAAACCGCAGCATTTGATGATTCACAAGGTTATATGCTGCGGGCGATTGGAAAACCGCAGCATTTGTTGAATTTATTTTTTTTTTCTAATTGTTTTTCCTATTTATTGTTGTGTATATTAAAAACCGCAGCAAATGATTAGCAGCAGATACGTTTTTTTTCACTAGTGTATGTTGTGGTTTTTTATATGAGTGAACTTATTTAGAGGTGCACTTTTGTTAGAATATATTATTAGAAAATATTCTTAGGACATATTCCACATCTAATTAATTGATTTATCTTATTTTAGGTAATATCTTTTGCAATATCTTCTCCTTAATTTTAGGCCAAAATTGATTGTAATTGGGAGAAGATAACTTTGTAACTATTTATGGCTGCTCAATGAGAATACACGGCACATTCGAATTCCCAAAATTGATTCTTCATGGTATTAGACGCTCAGGCAAATCATACAACCTAAAAAAAAAAAAAAAAAAAAAAAAAAAAAAAAAAAAAAACAGAATACCATGGCCGGAGATCAGAATACTCCACCACCACCACCACTACTGCGTATCGACATAACCTCCCCTTATTACCTCGGTCCACATGATTGTCCCGGTGATTTTATCACTCCGACTCATCTTCGGGGTGATAATTATGATGAGTGGGCTAGTGATATTCAAACCGCGTTGGAGGCTCGCCGGAAATTTGTTTTCTTGAACGGATTAATTACATCTCCTTCTTCTCCCTGCACACAAGAGCATTGAAATACTCTCCATGCCATGTTGATATCATGGCTCATGAACACAATAGAACCCAAAGTCAAGGTTACCCTGTCCAAATACAAAGATGCCAAACGCTTATGGGATACTCTAAAATCTAGGTATTCCATTGTTAACGGTCCTCGAATCCAGCAGATTAAATCTGCCATTGCTAGGTGTGAACAAACAAAAACCATGTCGGTTTCCACATACTTTGGTAAATTGACATCTTTGTGGGAGGAGTTAAATAATTACTAACCTCTTATTACATGTTCCTGTTGTGATTCATGTCAAGCAGGACTAGAGCATGAAAATCGCCGTGATAATACACGACTTCATCAATTTCTTATGGGTTTATACACCGATTATCATGCTCAAGTTCGTGCTAATATTTTGTCTTATGATCCGTTTCCTAATCTTGATCGGGCTTATCAACTAGTAATTCAGGATGAACGTGTTCGTCTCGCCAAGTCCATGACCGAAGACAAACCTCCGGAAGCTGTTGGTTTTGCTCTTCGGCACTGCACAGGAAAGGGTAAATCAGAAAATCTGGTTGATCAAAGGGAAAAATCAGACAAATCCCATCTTCTTTGCACTTACTGTAACAATTAAAGGGCATCTCGTTTCTGGCTACTTTGAATTGATTGGGTATCCTGACTGGTGGCCAGGTTCGTCAAAGACGCAGGTGGGTGCTGGTCGTGGGAGATCATCATCGCAGCCAGCTAGCAGCAGCAGGGGTCGTGGTGTTTCGGCTCGCACAAATGCAGTAGCTCGTCCAAGTAACAACCACGGCTCATATCCTTCAATTGGGCAGTCCAATTCGCAAGTATTCTCGGCCGAACAATGGAAGGCTTTGGCTGGATTTATTGGTAACACTAAAATACCTGATGATAGATTAACATGTGAGTTTGATTGTCATATGTGGATAATAGACACCGGTGCATCACGGCACGTCACATGTATAGACTCGTGGCTTCATGATGTGCAGCAAGTTTCATGTCCAGTAGGTCTTCCTAATGGGAAGACTATGACAGCAACAAAAGAAGGCTCAGTTTATTTATCGAGCAAAATAATTCTTAAAAACATTCTTTTTGCTCCGGAATTACAATGAAATTTAATTTCTATATCGCAATTGATTGACAATTTACAATGTACTGTACAATTCACTTCAAAATCTTGTGCTATACAGGACCAGTCGAGGGAGCTGATTGGAACGAGTGTTAGACGTGATGGACTTTTCTATTTTGATGGTGTCAAGCAAGAGCAGCAAATTACAGTTCATGCAGTTTCTTCTACACTGGAGTTATGGCACAAACGAATGGGTCATCCGTCTGAAAGAGTAGTGAAGCTTCTTCCCCCTGTTAGTAGTAATACGGGTAGTTTAAATAAAGCATGTGAAATTTGTTTTCGTGCTAAACATTCCAGGGATAAATTTTCTTTAAGTGAGAATAAGGCTTCTAGAATTTTTGAAAAAATTCATTGTGATCTTTGGGGACCTTATAGACATAAATCCTCTTGTGGTGCAAGATATTTTTTAACCATTGTTGATGATTATTCTCGAGCTGTTTGGCTTTATTTGATGGATGATAAAACATAAGTTTTTCAAATGTTTATGTCTTTTGTTATTATGATTGACAGACAATTTTACCAGAATGTTAAGGTGGTTCAAAGTGATAATGGGACTGAATTCAATTGTTTACTTGATTATTTTAATGCTACTGGTATTTTGTTTCAAACCTCTTGTGTTGGGACGCCACAACAAAATGGGAGGGTTGAGCGAAAACATAAACACATATTAAATGTAGCGAGAGCCTTGAGATTTCAAGCACACTTACCGATATATTTTTGGGGAGAGGGTGTTTTAGCAGCCGCTCACTTAATAAACCGTACCCCTTCACCTCTTCTCCAAAACAAAAGTCCATACGAAATTCTCTTTAATAAACCACCTTCATACAACACAATCAGAACCTTTGATTGCCTTTGTTTTGCCCAAAATCAAAAAGCCGGAGGGGATAAATTTGCAAGTAAAAGTCGTAAGTGTATTTTTGTTGGATGCCCATTTGGTCAAAAGGGGTGGAAACTTTTTGATTTGGATTCAAAGGTTTTTTTGGTGTCCCGTGATGTGAAGTTCTTTGAAGACGAGTACTCGTTTGTTGACCCTATTGCATCAAATATTGATCCGGAAAATATTGTGCCTATGTTTGATAATATTCATCATGATTTTACTGCATGTGAAAATGATTTGTGTGGAATTTATGACCATATTGAGGTGCAAAGTTTGGATCAAAATGAAAATAACAATACCATCCCACAAATAGAAGCCCAAACAAGTGGGCTGCCAGCGCCAACTAGACGTCTGGCCCAGACCAGCAACGTGCCAGCACCAGCTGGGCAGCAGGAGTCCACTAGGTTGTTCCCTGGATTAACAGCGCCAGATGGGCTGGATCAGGCCCAGCAAAGCCCTCCCACGTCTCCTACTCCAACAAATCAGCCTTTTTGGAATCATGAACAAGCCCAGCAGCATAGTGAGACCCAAAATAATAATTTGGGACGTGGTTTTAGGGAGAAATTTCCTAATGTTCGGCATCGTGACTATGTAACACACACCATCTTTACGAGAAGTCCATCTCCTACATCTTCTAACACTTCGTCTCCTAAGCATCCCTCAGGTACTCCTTATCCTATAGCACATTTACATTAATTGTAATAGTTTTTCTTTGCGATATCAGACTTTTATTGCAGCCATAATTTCAGGCAAAGAGCCACGTTCATTTAAGGAAGCCATGACAGATGAAGGATGGAGAAAGTCTATGCAAGAAGAAATTCGAGCCTTGGAAAATAATGGTACATGGACCTTGGAAGATCTTCCTCGTGGAAAGCGTGCTCTTGGGAGTCAATGGGTCTACCGAATCAAATATAAGTCTGATGGAAGTGTGGAGCGACTCAAATCCCGGCTTTTTGTGCTTGGCAATCATCAAAAGGAAGGCATTCACTATAATGAAACATTTGCTCCTGTGGCTAAAATGGTCACTATTCGGGCTTTCTTAGAAATTGCAGCATCCAAAAACTGGGAGTTGCATCAAATGGATGTTCATAATACCTTTTTACATGGAGATCTTGAAGAGGAAGTGTACATGAAACTTCCTCCAGGGTTTGATTCAACTCACCCAAATAAGGTATGTCGCCTACGCAAATCTCTTTATGGATTAAAAGAGGCTCCTAGATGTTGGTTTGCCAAGCTTGTATCAGCCTTGAAAGAATATGGTTTTCTTCAATCCTATTCAGACTAGTCATTGTTTACTTATACTCGTGACTCGGTGCAAATCAATGTTCTTATTTATGTTGATGACTTGATCATATCTGGGAATAATTCCGCTACTTTACGTACTTTCAAAACATATCTCAGTGACTGTTTTCATATGAAAGATCTTGGAACTCTGAAATATTTTCTTGGCATAGAGGTAGCTCGTAGTGAGTCCGGTCTATTTCTTGTTAAAGAAAGTACACACTTGATATCATCTCTGAAACAGGTCTCTTAGGGTCTAAACTAGTTGGTTTTCCGATTGAACAAAATCACAATCTCGGTCAAGCATCGGGTGAATTACTAGTTGATCCTGAGTCATATCGCAGACTTGTTGGCAGGTTGATCTATCTTGCAGTCACCAGGCCAGATTTGGCTTATTCTGTTCACATACTTTCACAGTTCATGCATGAACCCAGGACAGAACATTGGGAAGCAGCATTGCGGGTTGTACGATACTTGAAAGGTACTCCCGCACAAGGTATTTTGCTACGATCAGACAGTGAATTGACACTTCAAGGATGGTGCGATTCTGATTGGGCTGCATGTCCTATTACACGTAGATCTTTGACTGGTTGGCTCATTTTTCTAGGTCAGTCTCCTATATCATGAAAAACAAAGAAACAGAATACTGTTTCCCGTAGCTCCGCAGAAGTCGAGTACCGGTCAATGGCTACCATCACTTGTGAGTTGAAATGGTTAAAAGGCTTGCTTTTGAGTTTGGGGATACATCACCCTAAGGCGATCAGTTTATTTTGTGACAGTCAGTCAGCTTTACATATTGCAAAAAATCCAGTTTTCCATGAACGGACAAAACATATCGAAGTGGACTGTCATTTTGTCCGTGATGCAATTACTGAAGGCCTAATCGCTCCCTCCTATATTCCTACTCAGATGCAACTTGCTGATATATTCACCAAGGCTCTTGGAAAATCGCAGTTCGATAAATTATTAAGCAAGTTGGCATTGTCCCTTCCCATGCTCCAACTTGAGGGGGGTGTTAGAATATATTATTAGAAAATATTCTTAGGACATATTCCACATCTAATTAATTGATTTATCTTATTTTAGGTAATATCTTTTGCAATATTTTCTCCCTAATTTTAGGCCAAAATTGATTGTAATTGGGAGAAGATAACTTTGTAACTATTTATAGCTGCTCAATGAGAATACACGGCACATTCGAATTCCCAAAACTGATTCTTCAACTTTAGTTTATTAACATGTAGTTTGGGTTAGGTGTCTATTGGTTTGTTAATAGGCCATTTACTTAATATTTTGATGAAACCTTACATATTTTTAATAAAATAATAAAAACTTGCAAATTCAACCAAACTAAGTCAAATTTTTAAAATGATTCAAGTCGAGGGCATAAACAATTTGGTATTTCAATTTGCAATTTGATCTAACTCACCCCACAAACATCAAATAACACCAAATCAAATCGTATTTAATTTTTATTGGGACTAATAAAATTCTAAAGACATTAAATAAGACGCTTAAAAGGCCTTAATTAAGTTGGTAGGAGTATTGTACCTTAAAAGAGCCTAAGTTAAGTTGTAGTCACCACATAAGACACTAAATTAGTTAGAGAATGAGATAGAGGGCCCACAAGAGGACATGCACCACAAGTTGGCCTAACATCACAAACACCACAAACGAAGCCTTATATCCTATATTATTATTCTTAGTAGGATATCTCTTGTTTTATGTAAAGTAGGCTAAGATGAAGGAAATGATTAAAAGTGAGTTAGTAAAAATTCAACTCAAAACTTTACTTGTAAGGGTGGTATATGTTTCAATAAAACTACACCAATATCTCAACATATCAAAAAAATTTATTTCTTAATTTAAAGCTTCAGTTATGATTTTTCCGACATAAAATTTTATGAGGAGAATGAGTTTAAAAACCTCAAACTAAAAATTTTCAAATAAAAAAATTTTGTATATTTAAAGTTTTCTTAGATTGGATTATAGAGTATAAATCCAAATATATTGAGGTTATAGTAAAATTGGACTAATTGAAAAGGAAGTAGGATTAGAATTTTATACAAAATCAAATTAAATTTGGTTTTGAATTTTTCAATCAAACATAAATCATTTTTTTAAATCCAAAATAACCAAATTAAATTACATTTCATCAGCCCAAAGACCGAAAAACTAAACTAAATCGATTTTGAAACTAATTGAAGTTCTTAAAAAAGCCAAATTAAAATTGAATATACGAATTGCAAGTTCAGTGAAATATAGCAGTAAAATGAGTAAATGACCCAAAGGTGTATATTGGGCATGATGTTATCACTCGTATAATAAAGATTAAGAATTTAGGATCAAGTATCCAGAGTAAGGAGATTGATGGTGAGTTTGGATAAAGAATAAGATAAAAAACGAGTAAATGATATAAATAAGTAGTTAAGATGGAGAGAAATATAAGTTTATAAATGAAATTAAAAGAATTAGAGTGACACCATTACCGAAAAAGGATGCAAATTCAATAGCACAAACTAAAATGAAAAACGGTACACACTAAAAGAGTAAGGATTACCATAAAATAAGATCAATCAACATAAGACCAAAATAGTATAGACTAGAAATTAAGAACAAAAGGACATACATTTACTTTATAAAAATGTGAGGTACATTGTGAATAATAAGATGAAGATCACATGTACAAAATTTGGATTAAAATGATACCCACTACCAAGAAATGATTGATTATTAAATTTCATGAAACAATTATTAAAATTAAGAACTAATCCACCTTTAGTATTTGGAGAACTAAGATTACCTAAACAATTACTACAACTCATAGGAGATAAATAAGGCATGCATTGAACAAAAAAGAAAATTTTTTCATGTGTTTTTCCAACGCCAACTACTTTGGTTGCAAAATTAGCTTGTGCCCAATTTCCATAACTTGCTTCTTGTACAAGTTCTTGTTTGAGATTTGATAATGCCTTATTGTAATTAGGGTTTAGTGTTAAAGAATCCCCAAACTTTTCGGTTGTGACATGACTATTTTCTTGATATTTGAAGGGTATTGAGCTTTTTGAATTGTGTATTATACATCTCAGATGCATATCGTATGCAAAGCACTCTTTGTATTTGTCAACATTTTTTCTATCCAAAATGTATTGTTTTACCCTTTCTAGACATTCGCGACATGTATTACTACTAAGATCGCCTCTACAAAGATAAGAACCATAAGCCTTATTAGGACTATGCCCTGCTTTGTTTCTCACGTAGCCGAGATGTGAAGAAGACGACTCAGATATGAGTCGTAATAAAAGTACATTTACATTGTTTTGATATTGATAGTTTCGAGAGTTTCTTTTGCCAAAGCAAACTTGAGTAGTTATACCGTTATAATCTTCATCAACACAAAAAGAAAACTTACTTATTTGGAATATAATGATCAAGAAAAGAAAATACATTGCCATTATGTTTCTAAAATGACCTTGCTTTTGAATTTTTTAAGTAGTGAAAATTATTTTTAAGGGAGAATTTTACTACAAAATATTTGGTTGAATGTTTTGTCATTATAAATAAATATTACTCTATATGCAAGCTAGAAATAAGGGTCATGAGTAACTTGAGCCACTCACTCAATTTGCTAAATAATATAATACATTTAACAAATTAGCTATATAATTAGACACTTAAACAATATAGATCCTAAAATTAAGACTCTTATTAGTGTTACCAAATCAATTGCATCACCTTATAATACTTCCACTTTTCTTTGTTATAACATTTTTGAACCAATTAGCTTACAAATGTAATGCCTCTAATATATATAGCTATTTTTTATTTATATGTAATTAATTAGTATAAAAATCCGTGTAATGCACGGTTTTTTAGCATGGATATATATAAACATATATATTAAAAATATATAGATAGAGATATTATGCAGCGAAAACCTTCAATTTTAACTGCTAGATGTATAACTTAACTCTGTAATTTTGGAAATTGTCAACAATATATTATGAAGTATACTATATCCTCTAATTTACTCAATTTAATTATAAATAAATGCTAGTCAAAGATACTTCAATGGTAGAAATATTGGTCAAGATCAAATGTCATGTTATTTTTCTGTAGCCAATAAATAATGAATTTCATTTGGCAAACTATCTTTAATTGTGAAACTTGAAATTCTCCGAACTTTTAGTATAATATATGATATGTACCTTACCTTGTATAAAAGAATTTAACTTTGACCGGACTTAAAACAACTGATCCGAAACAAATTCGATCTGCATATTATATTGCCCATATCATCAATATATCATCATCATATTTTAAAAGCAAGAATTTAATTGTTATCTGTAGTATCTTGGTAGACCAAATGCTTTCCTGTCTACATTTGTAATATTATTTTCATATTAGTTAAAGTCTTAAGGCTATGGTCTACAAGCACAGAAGCACAACCATTAGGACATGGTATAATGAATCAATCACACAACATCATTGATCATTATACTCCCTATCCACCAATCATATGTTCACTTTTGTAAAACAAAATAATCACCATATAAAAATTCATTTATTTTATTTTTAATTTTTTATTGGATGAACCGTACCCCACTCAATGTGGTTTCCATCAATGTCATTCCTGGCATTTTATAGATTCTAGACAAACTAAAAGAAATGGATTATCTATATAGAGGGTTGATTCTAAACATAAACGGATATTTGAAAAAATAACAGAAACGAACCATATATATTGTAATTATCATTATAAATGTAAATGTGTCATATACTTCTTAGTTGATATAATAACTAATCATAAATTGCTAAATTTTAAGTGTCTACCTAATTAACGATAATTTTCAAGTATTAGAGTCTTTTTAACTCAAGGCCCCGCCTATGGTCAAAAACAGCCCTAGACTTCCCATAAAACATGTCTGCGCATACAATTACTCTAAATTAAAAAGTGTTAAATATTAGTTTTAATTCCTCGAGGGAGAAAAATGATGCAGTTATTATGAGCATTCAGTTTGCCCAAAAATAAGTGCAAAAAATAATTATTTTAATAAATCTAAAAGTCAACTGAATTTGGAGAACAAAATCACTGATCCACCAGTGAGGGTCTAATATTATTACAAACGAAATCGTGACAGGACAAAATCAATAATAATCGAAAATGAACATTTATACACAAAAAATTGAGTAAAAAAAATCTATGTACTAACAACAACATTGTGCAACGAAGAAACACTCGTACTTTTTCTTATCGAGTTTGCATAGTGTTGCAAGTAGCGGGTGCCTTTGTTTCCCGATAAATAATTCAACGATTATGAGTCTTATTTCTTGTACTTGCAAAGGTTTTCGAATCCCATGTATTCATGTGCCTGAATGCTTCCGATCATGTTTGATATGCCAACTCCGCCTACAAAATATAAACAACATGTCCGATGAATTAACTTTGAGTTTCCTATAATCGATCATACAACTTATCATTTTCATACAAAAACAATGGTTGAAAATCCAAATACTAATCATCATCAAGAAACTATGATCATGTTTTGGATAGGATTGTAAGACGACAGTCGTAGACCATACCTTTATCAATGGAGATAATGAAAGTGAGACCTTCGACTATATGCACACAAATAATTGATTGAATTTCCTATAACTGATCATACAACAACATTCGATCACCTCAACGCCATTAAATGGCTCCTTCCTAGGGTGGGGTTTGAGGAGTCAGGTGTACGCAACCTTAACCTTGTTAGTGATAACACCAACAAAGATATTATTTCCAATTGACTCTTAATAGCAAACATTATGTGCTGTTATTTCACGTGAATAAGAAATGCATACAAGTAACTAGTTGGATGTCCTATAACTGATCATACAACAACATTCGATCACCTCGATGCCATTAATTGGCTCCCACCAGGGTGGAGTTTGAGGGGTCAAGTGTATGCAACCTTAACCTTGTTAGTGAAAACACCAACAAAAAGAGATTATTTCCGATTGAACCTTAACAGCAAACATCATGTGCTGTTATTTCACGTGAATACGAAATGCATACAAATAACTAGTTGAATGTCCTATGACTGATCATTTAACAAAAACTGATCATATGCATTCAAATAAATAACTAACAATCTAATATCAGGTATGTTTCAGGTTAGAATCAGAAAATGATTCAATTTTGCCATGTCTATCGGTACATAGCTACTCCATAAAGATGATTAAACTCACCTAATGAGACAGCACTAACGAAGATCGTTAGAGAAAGAATGAAGATAATTATGGACGCCCTTCCTAAAATAACTATCAGCTTTCGTACAACATGTTGTCCGACAAAGGCAGCAATAGTAGCAACAATGACGAAGTAAAGCGCTGCAATTACCGATCCAATTAACGTATTTAGTTAACAGATTGAGATACAATATGGAGCATATAGGGGGAAGTAAGATGCTTGTTTACCATACGGAACAGGGAAACGTTTGAGAAGGTAGTATTCGATAACAGACATAGAAGCGGAGAAAGTCATCGCGAACGTAGCAGTAGCACTTGAAACCTACAAAACTTGTCGAATGTTATCAACAATCTGATTTCAATAATGTGTATGAACACGAGTGAATCCAAAATACTAGTATAGAGTGGATGAAACACGGATCTTATATGTGTACATTATCAGCTTAGTTGTCATTTTCTAGTGCTATATGTTACTCAATTGAATGTCATCGAGTCTGATTTAACACTAGTGGAAATAAAGCTATACTGCGGTTTTCTAATTCCGCTGCATAAAAATGATGGAAAAAATAAAGGGTATATATTGCGGTTCTAGGTGAACCGCAGCATATAATCCACTTTATATGCTGCGGTTTAGATACGGAGCAACAAATATAACCTATCTGCTGCTATCACAACTGCTTGGAGTCAAAATTGCAACATATAAGGCACAAAAAACCGCAGCATATGACGTTTTTTCCACTAGTGTAACCAAATTACAACTATTACCTGAGGAGGTATTCCAAGCTCCAAGAACAAAGGACCCAAAATGAATCCACCACCAAGGCCAAGCAGTCCACCAACAATGCCAGCCGATATCCCACAACAACAATACAAGACGAGCTGATGGACTTGCCAGTTTGTTGAAGCATCTCCTTTCGATGAGATTATTCTGTGTCCCTTGTATAAGCTGTATGCTTGATACGCAGATACACCAACAGCAACAGGTATCTGGAAGGCATCAAGATCATTTCATAATCTAAATACATGGCATGAAAATAAGGTGGATAGTTGATAAAACGCAGAGGAAATACCTGCAATAAATTCAAAACCCAATAGGCTGTTGAGCAAGTGACCGTGTTTTCCTGTTCAAATCATACTCTGGAAGTCAGTATAATGTTCGTCAACCCTTCAGAGGCAAAGGTTATGGTCGTGGTTATCAACCCAGCATCCCGCACAAAGTCGGGGTCCTAGGGGGGAGAGGTAGCGGACAGATCATACTCGTACCCACTCTTGAGAGAGGGCAGGAGAAATGCGCACGGTCAAATAAAACCCTTCGAGGGCAAAGAAAATGAGATAATATTTCCAAAAAATAAACACCCCAAGAAAACCAGAAAACGAAAGCATTTCCTGAAGGCAATGAGGTTGAATTGAGGACAGACCTTGAAAATCTGCAGGCCAAGAAATGCAGCCCATACAAGGACAAGGAGACCAAGTTCTTTCCAGCAAACATTATTGATGATGGAAACCTATTTCAATCGAAATTCGGGTGAAACACATAACAATTGTAGAACAAGTGAATCGGTTATAGACATTAGAAATCGCTCACTTCTGTGTCTTTAACCTTGGATGGGCCACTGGGAAGGGGCTTATATTCAACTGGTTCACCGTTTGTACCTATTCCAATATCATAGTGCAAATGGATAAGATACTGAAATAATCTTGTGATCCTTTTAATGCTTTTAGTTAAGAAGTATAATACTAACCGTTCGATTCTAACTGCCTAAGAGCATCCTGAAACAAAAGTATAGCTATGTTTAAAAAAGGGGAAATAGTTACAAGAACCAATATTTAACTAATATGAACTTATTACGAAAAGATTCAGGAGAGATTTGCAGATAATCATAGTCATAGTAAGCAACTCAATATCCCACACAAGTCAAGAATTCGGAGGAGAAAGATAGCAGGCAAATCATACCCGTGCCCCCTCCAAGGAGTGGGCAAGGAGAAATGCACGCATTCAGATTATCCCTCAAATGCTAGGTCCTGCAAAGAGAAGGGTGTGACACACAACGCGCCTGGAAAAACACCAGCAACTTACAACGCACATTAAAATTACCTTCTTCGTCAATGTTTCCTATAGAGATTTGCAGATGAATACACAAAATTACCTTCTTCATCAATGTTTCCTTATTCCAAGTTTCAATACCCTTGAAGAATGCCTTAGTAGATGTGCCTACATGAGTGAACTAGTTTAGGCTAACATGATATCTAAACATACATATAAAGTCATGTAACAACACCAAAAAAGAGTTTACCAACAAAAAGAATAAGAAGCAAAACTGTGACCATCCAATCAGCAAAAATAACATTAAAAGCGACACCGATACTAACTCCTAGCATGAGCATTGGCTGGAAAAGCAGAGCCAAATCGTAGTCGATGAGTGGCATATCAAGAGTTGGATGCCTTAGTTTCAGATTATAGTACACAGTTGAGGCTGCAGCACCAGTTATCATACCTGAAGATGAAACAAAATCACCACAAAATTATATTGATCTGTCATATGATATTGCATACTCCCTTTACTATCCAACAGGAAATTTCATTTTCAGCCAAAAGAAAACTTCATTTCCAATAATTTATTTCTATTTCTTAGGATATGATTTGAATGTTTAATTTTGGCATTTTCTACCCAAGTAACTATCATTTTGATGTGTTTAGTAAATGAATTTTTTATCAGCTTTTTAGTTTACGTTTGGCTTGTGCCTTTTGGTTGGTTAAACCTTCTTAGTCAGCTCAAAGACCGGTTTTTTAACCCAAAATCCAAAAGTTACGATGATTATCTTTTACAGGATTTTGACTTTTAAACACACTTTCATCTTTAATAAACAAACAACAAATAACAAGTTGTAACTTTTTGGCTGGTTAAACCTTTTTAGTGAGCTCAAAGGCCGATTTTTAAACCCAAAATCCAAAAGCTACGATAATTAGTTTTTTCAATGAATTTCGACTTTTTGACCCACTTTTATCTTTATTAAACAAACAACAAATAACAACTATAAACTTTTACTATTAAACATCTTCGTAACGACTTGATCAGTTAATGACTACAATCAACAACCATTTGTCAAACAGATCTATAAGGAACAAAATCTGCATGGAGACTATGACAAGAATCAATAAAGGTAAGCCCTTACATTTTGAGATAGCAGTTGCAGATTTAGGATCAAACCCAATGATTAAACTAAGCATTGGCACAAATATACCACCACCTCCAACACCACCAACACTTCCAAATGCTGCTCCACAAAATCCAATGAATGAACCCAAAACAATTTGCCACCCAAATTTTATTTCCTGTGAAACCAAAAAAAAATAATTGAAATTTAACCCACAATATATTAAAAAATAGAAGTATTACCATATTTTGCACAAATCATCAAAGTTTCATCAACTTAAACACAAGAATACAACCCTTTCAGAAAAATAACAAATAATTAAAAAAAAATTATTTTGCTAAGAATAATATAGTTAATCCATCATCAACCTATAGAATAAGTACACTTCGTACAACCCAATTAAGAACCCTTTTCTGGGTTCCTAAATAAATGCCAAAATGTTTCTTAAAAGTGCATTAAAATAAGATTCAAGATTCTGGGTACCCACAAAATGAATCTAAAGGTGAAAAAAAATGACATTTAAAATCAAATTATATAGAAAACAATAGTTTTGACCTCCAATCATCATCATTTCATAACTTAGCCCCATTGAGTAGCTTACACCTAAACGGAATTTGAGTGGGATGTATACAACCATATCATGTGATAACAAAAACATTGTTACCTTTTAGTAGGACTGTAGGAGTAACTATTATTTGCAACTTCAGTAAATAAAAAATATATATATATTTAATGAGTTATTTTACTATATTAATATTATTAAGAAATCAATTTAATTAAAAGTTTATGCTTATGATTAAAGTTTGAGTATTATATTCAAACATGTTGTCCTGAATGCAGTATAGTCCCTCTTTATAATTAACGAAAAGTTTAAACTGATAATTGATGACAGTGCTCAAACAATTATAATCCAAAATCTAATAAATAATCTAAATCTTTGATCTATGAATATAAGGGACATGGTTTTCACCTTCAAAAAATGGTTAAAAAAAATAAAAAGGAGAGTTCTTTTAGAGTTATTTACCGGCCAAACATGGTGGTAACCAGATTCATCAGATTGCCATAAAAAGTTGACAAATTGTGAAAGAAGACGATCTGAATATGAATCAGAGGTGACATTATTGGGGGATTTTAGGTTTTTTCTTTCAGCAGAAACTAACAAAGAAGCCATGAAAAAGCTTAAAGAAACCATGGAAAATGATCTCAAAAGCTTCCCTTTTGGCAACCTTGAATCCCTAATCATCATCATTTTAATTTGCCCACAAATTCAAATCAAATTGTTAAAAATGACACCTATTTTCACCCAATTCTCTAATTTTATTCCTCTGATTTTTTGTTTGTGTATGAGTGTATGAGAATGGCGGTAGTTTTCTTTTTTTTTTTTTTTTGAAGTGTGGATAGAAGAGTAGGACTAATAGGAGTAGTAGTTATAGGCTGCCGATACGTGATGAATGATGATGGGTGGCGCATGAGAATGATGATTAGTGACAGAATTGTACGATTTTACAATATTATAAGTAAGCATTAAGAATAATATAAGTAGACATTAAAAATATAGTAAGTAGATATTAATCTTTAATGGGTTAAGCGTAAGATACGTCTCTTAAAAAATTAGCTGTTGAAAAATAAAAGAGATTAATTGAAATTTGAAATAATTATTCCTTTTCTCTATAGAAGTACTTACTTATTCGAATTTTTACATAATTTAATATATTATTTTGATAATTTATGAAGTATATTGAATTATCCACATTTAAAAATTTTACGATACTTGCTATGTACTCCCTACTATTCAAGCTAATAGTCCCATCCCATGTTGTTTTTTCACTTGTCAAATCAACATTTTAGTTCTTAATATCTCTAATTGTTCTTAATTAAAAATTATAAAATTTTAATATTAATAATCCTTAAATTAAGATAAATTAAATATATACATAATTAAAAATTATATATTAATTATTTTGAATTGCATGAGTTTTTACATATATTAAGGTAAGAAAAAAAATTATTTATCTGAGCTTTTTTTTGGCAAGCAACTACATCTAGTAGCCTATTATTTTGTTTGGGTTTACTAGGTTTAAATGTATACATAATTAAGGTAAGAAACAAAATAATTTATCTTAACATCTCTGGCAAGTTGCTCATTCCGGTCAAATACCGCAAAAAATCATACTCCCTCCTATTCACCTTAGGAGTCTCATTTGACTTTTCATGGATTTTAAAGAGAGTTAAAAGTGGGACCCTAAGGGTAGAAAAGAGAGTCGTATTATGGGTTTTTTAATGTAAGGAAGGAAAATTAGTATGGGTAATGGAGGGTATAATTGAAAATAGAATAAAGTTACTAAGGACATAAAAGTCAAAAACCCATACCAAAAATAAAAATGGGACAATTAAAGTGACTTGACTATAAAAGAAAATGGGACAGATAAGCTAAATAGGAGGGAGTATGTTATTGAAATTAAATGTTTTAAAATTGGGATAGAAATGGGTTTTTGTTCACTTGAGTTTTACATTATGTTTGATACAAAGTGTAAACAGACTTAGCACTCTTTTAATAAATTTATTTATCGTTGATTAAATGTACCCTAATTTCTAAATATACTCTAATTTTTATAGAATTTACCCTATATATATTCACTTAATATAAAAGCTTTAACGAATTTCTATAAATTTTTATACTTAAAACTTCGTACGTGTATTAAATTTTCTATACTAGTACTTCAAAATTGATATATATTCTTATAAAAAGTTGGCACATTAATAAAATAATTAAGTTAACTAGCTAATGCTAAACCAAATTAACCATCCTTTGTACTCCTAACTCAATTTGAAACATTAAAATGCTCAATTTAAATATTTTTCGGCCATTGCAATTATTATTATTATTATATTAATATAATATATACTCTAAAGTCTAACAATAATGCATTGTTTGCAAGCCAAAGTAAATGATGTCATAAAACACCCACTCTAGACCTAGTCCAATAGCTAACGTTCCCATCTATTACCTCCAAAATTATCAAAGAATTTTTCCCAAGTTCTAGCTACCAAGTTTGATTTTTTATTTTTTGAAATTATAATTTCATTTGAAAATATAAATTTTATTTAAATTTAATATTTGCCAAATAAAAAAGTTTTAATTTAGATTTGAGTGAAATACACCATTATTATAAAAATGGTTAAAGATGAAGATTTGAAAATAATTTCTCAAATGTTGTCATTCTCAAATTCTTTATTAATGATTTCATAACTGAAATCTACAATTTGAAATAAAATGCTTGTTTTCAAAAGCAACCTTTTGGTGTTTGAAAATCATGATTTTATTTAGAAAGTTAAAAATTGGCTTAAATTTAGCGTTTGGCAAATTAAATTATTCAAATATGAATTTGAGTCAATTTTCCTCTTATAAAAAATAGTTAAAGTTAAGAGTTTGAGTTTAAGAATGACTACTTAAATCTTTTCATTTTCAAATTCTTCATTATGATTCTATAATTGAAATTTATAATTTGAAATGAATTTCTTATTTCCAAACAAAACCTAAGATAATTTGACAGATATAAATTTGAATTTATAATTTGATATATATGACTTTAAAATAAAACTTAACTCAAATTAAATTGAATTGACATGATTAATTATAAAAAAACTATTTAATTAGAATATTATATATAAATTTTTATATGGAGACATGGATATTTATGTTTAGTGTGTGAGATATAATTCAACCAAAAAATAGTTATTTCTCCATGTGTTAGATATAATAAACCATGTATGTGAGTGATCTTGCTCTTGTTCATTTATCCTCTAGAAAGATATGTGTCATTTTGATCTTAAAATTTCTTCTCTGTAAAACATCGTGATGTTGTGATTATTATTATTATTATTATTATTATTATTATTATTATTATTATTATTATTATTATTATATTGTGTTTTCTTATCAAATAACATGCATGTAATTAATGTTTTTAGTGAACTCATTAATAGGAAATTTCATACGGTAGCATTGAACTTTTATGAAACGCCAGTGGTAGGGCTTTTCTAAGATTTTTCCACATGGTAGCATCCAATTTATGCGTTATCTGATTGTCGTAATATTTTTCGTTAAGTTCTTGTTAATTTCCGTTTAATTTACCATTTTGACGTTTCTACCCTTACTAAGTGTTGCTTGTTGCCTATATAATTTGCCATAAATCATTTTATACTCTCAAATGTTTAATTCACCATTTTTACGTTTAATTCATAAACGCTCTCAAATGTTTAGGGCAAATTATAAAAACAACAACCAACACTTTATAAGGGTAGAAACGTCAAAATGGTGAATTAAACGAAAATTGATAAGAATTTAACGGAAAATACTACGGTAGTTAGATAAGGCATAAACTGAATGCTACCATGTGAAAAAATCTTACAAAAGTGCTACAACTGGCATCTCATGAAAGTTCGTTGCTATTAATATAATTTTCTATTTTTTCACAATTATTTAGAAAAAAAAAATATTATTATTGTGTATCATACATATATCAACCTAGTTAAAAATAAAAGGAAAGATATTAGACGTTTGATGATTAGTTTAACTAGTAATGAAAGTATTCTATCATACCAAAAATGTATATGTAACCGTATGATCTTATGGGTTGTAATCAAAGTGATGTGGAAAAATAGAATAATATATGACCGTTACTATATTATTATTTGTGCAAAATATATGGTGACATGAAAATAATTATAATCATTTAATATAATAATACTCCAATTGATAAGGACGAGTTCTTATCAATGTGCGTGGATTGGATGGATGACATAAATTCAATAGGCCAGGGTGGATGCACTATGTATTTCCATCCATTCAAATGAAGTGGAGTAATACTAATTAAAGGTCCTTGCCAACAAAATTTTTCAAAAAAAAATTGGATTTTATTTCAATTAAATTGAATACTACTTTTTTCAAATAACATATTGAGTTTGAATTTTATTGCTTTTTTTTTTAGCGTATTATACACTCAAAAAAAATCCAAATTTCAAAAAAAAAAAAAAACTAAGGTGGATTACCTTTAAACCTAATGTTAAATAATTGGGTTGGCCAATGTTATAATCTCCTATATTGGGCCAATGAGTTGCATATATTTCTATCTAAATTTGTAGTTTGTAATATTTTCTGTTTTGAAAATTCTTTCACTCTTTTGAAAGGATTTAATCTCATATAATAGATTTTTCGATTCGAATGAAATTAATATAACAATAATCAACACAATAATGATCATTATCATTATATCATCATACTCAGTGTATTCCGTTCATGAAAATTATAATCAGGATTTGGGGAGAGATGGAAGATGACATACCAATAAAAAAGGATGTGGCCAAAAAGACACCCTACTTAAGAAATCTATAGAAGCAAAACAAGACAAAACAAGACAAGACAAGATAAAAAAAAAACAAAATAATGCAAGATAAGAATTAAGGTTAATAACATGATCAAAAAACTATAAACCAATCATAAAAGCTAGAACAATATAAGAAATATAAGTAACATAGGGATAGGTATATGTGATAATCCGATACGATGTTTACTGGTTTTATCCTTAGTAAAACCCTAACTCTAAGGTCTGAACCTTTGAATATTGGCTGGGGCAGGGATACAACCTTTAGGATGTTGAAGAGAGCATTTGAGCATTCCTACTTTCCACCGCATATATTTCAAGTGTGCCGAAAAATCTGAAAAATAATTGAGTATGAAGTATATTCAAATGTCTTATTGGTCTATGATTTGATTTTAAAAATATATATTTTTTTACATGACTAATTATTACTCATAAAAAATTATCATGAAAGAACAATATATCTATATATTTTGCTTAGGTGTCATCACCAAAAAGCAATTTGATTTTGTATATTATTTTAGAATATCGTCTATTTTTCACAACAAAAAATAGCAACTTTCTGATTGTCCAAAACAGTCGGAAATCAGTTGGTATAGAGCTATACCGAATGATTTCCAACTATTTTGGAATAGTCGATTCAGAATGGTCAGAATTTCATTTTAGTAGAAAAACAGTCGGAATTTTCGACTAACCATTGTTAGTCGGAAAATTAGTCGGAAATTTCGACTACCAAGTTAGTCAGAAAATAGTAGGAAACTTCCGACTAGTTTCCTACTAATAAATAGTCAAAAATTAGTTGAAAAATGACAACAAAAAGGTTTTTTTAAAATTTCTGACCACTCTGAAAGAATATGCCATGTCATACCCACATGGCACCCAACACCTCAACAATCAACTTACACATAAATGTCTGGGTGAAGGTTCAAACCCAAGACCTTAGGATATTACATCCACACACCAACTAATAGGTCATCCGTTGATTAGTAATATTCTAAGCTATGTTATTGAACTTATAACATAACACTCCTACCACTTATGGTATTATTATTATTATTATTATTATTATTATTATTATTATTATTATTATTATTATTATTATTATTATCATCATTATTATTATTATCATTATTATTATTATTATTATCACCATCATCATTATTATTAATATTATTATTATTAGTTGTATTAGTGTACTATTAGTCATATTAGTGTAGTATTAGTCGTATTAGTGTTGTGTTAGTATTTATATTAGTTGTATTTGTATATTATTACTTGTATTAATATAATATTACTTGTATTAGTTGTAAATTCTGACAAAAAACTAATTTAGTAGGAATTTAGTCGGAAATTCCGACTAACGCCTGTCAATCGAACAGTCAAAAATATCTGACTGTTGAGGTTAGTCGGTAAGTTGTCCTTTTTTTTTTGCAGTGTTTAAACAATCAATATATATATATATATATATATATATATATATATATATATATATATATATATATATATATATATATATATATATATATATATATATATATATATATATATATATATATATATATATATATATGAGAACTAAGCTTATATGAGAATCATGAGTACTAATCTCTCTGATAAAAAATGTGTTACTTTTTCACAAATAAGGTGTTACTTTTGCAAAAAAAATATTACTTTTGTTTTTTTAAAAAAATCTGGTAATTTTTATCAAAAAAGTATTACTTTCAGTAAAAAAATATATTAATACAAAGTAACACGTTTTTCTCGAAAAGTAACACTTTTTTATGTAAAAAGTAGCACCTTTTCGTGAGTGTTTTTTCAGAATTTTTTTTCTTAAAGTAACACTTATTTGCTTAAAAGTATCATTTTTTTTTCCATAAAAAGTAACACTTTTTTAGTAAAAAAAAGTAACATTTTTTTGTCAGGTAGATTGGTTCTCACGGTTCTCATATAAAGATGGTTCTCACTAGTATATATATATATAGGGTAGAGATCTAATAAGAAGGGGTGTGAGAATAGGAAGGAATAGCTACCGTTGATTAATTAAGATTTAACGGTTTAAAAAAAGTTGTCTTAGCAAAAGATTTAATAACACATGTTTATAAAGAAAGCATCACATATTAATTTAGAAAGCATCACAATTTCAAGTAACACATGTTTATACAGAAACTATCACATATTAATTAAGAAAACATCACAATTAATTTTTTGTTCTGAACCGCGTGCAAGATAGACCATTGATCTAAGATCTGACGGATGAAATTTCTTCTTATTTTTCTTATTTTTAAACCCCTTATATTAGATTCTATATATATATATATATATATAATCAACAATATAAAACACGAAAATTAGTATTTATTATAGAAAAATCTTATAAACCAACCTCGGCCACTTGATTCCCTGGCATTGAGGCCTGAATAGTGGACAACGATTCACGCTATAATTCCTTGACAAATTGTTTAAAGCCACAACTTTTGTTGATATAAAAAGGTCTACTATAACTCCACAAGTGGAAGTTTAGACTTTTTTTTCTTTGTTTTTATAGCGCAACTGAATATTCAATCGATATAAAGTTTTGACATTGATTTCTTTTCGAAAGAAAATATATTGACGTTGATTTTCGTCTTGTCACCTTTTTATATATTAAAGCTTTTAAATTTTTTTAATTCATTTTTTTCTTTGGCCATAGTTTCTCTTTGAATAAATTCTATCACTTTAATATCAACATTGAAACAATATCGACAGAATCTTGAAAATGTCAAGGTACACATTGATCTCAAGTTCTTAGTTAAGTTTGTAATTGTTTTGAAAAAAAATTGCAAGTTAGCCTAGGCCAAGTTGCACGTTTGGTGCCATTTGTATTTTTTAAAAAATTTAAATAATTTTTTTGTAAAATATATGGCTTACTTGAAGAATTTTAGTGGTGAAATAATATTTTATTCTTCGAGACTTATTTAATAGACAATTTGATTTAATAGATAAACTACATTCTTCGGTAGAAAATATAACTAATACTATTGATTTTCACTTCATTCGTACGTCTTATATAAGCAAAAGGAGGATCATTCTACAATGAGTCTTTATCTACAACGTCATTGATACGGTAGGTTTAAAGGTTATGACTTAGATAATACAGCTCGAACGGGATCAAGAATTAGGGCATGTGGTTGCCGGTTATGAGTATTGGATATTGTCATAAACCTAGAGAAAGGTCATTCAACCAGTGATAAATCAAGACACAATTATCAAAATATAGTGTATAAATATATTCGTGTTAAAGTAAATAGATTACCAACTGACATTCTTGATTATATCAGACAACGTAGTGCAACTGTATGTAACTTGCCTTCATCATGTAATTGATCAAGAATAATTATCCAGGGATTTACACTAATATGAATCAAATAGAGCATAACTATGTGGTGTGGACGGATATAAATGTTAATTTTTTAGTTGACTGTTTACTAATGGCAAATCCTATATCCCCCTTCAACATCTGCGTACATGGCCTCATGTTATCTTGATCGATATTATATACAAAACCAACAACAAGAAGTGATCGCCTTGTGAGACTGTTGGTAAAACACGAACAGATCACAACTTCTTGTTAGCGTTTCAGCTATCCGTGATGTTTATCCAGGTACTTTTCGGTCCACCAAGTATTTGTTACTTCATTTATGTATTGAACTAATGCTTGTGTTCCACAAATTTAGGTGTTTGAAATTTGTGATGTGTATGAACAAATTATTTGTTGATAAACAAAATCAACAAGGGAAAACATTTAGACGTACACAATCAAACCTTCTAGTTAATTGCTTCACAGTTGGTGAATTTGAATACTATTGGAGAATAATTGATGTTGCCTGGTTTTAGAGAAAATAAAAATGTAATTATTCTAAGACATAATGACTACCTGGATCAAATATAAAAAGAAGTTTGTGCGTATAAGTTTGGTCAAAATCGCAAATCAGACCAGACCAGATCAAACCTTAATTTATATATTTGATTTGGTCTATGATTTAGTCTAGTCTGATTTATTTATTTTAAAAATTATGATTTTTGATTTGGTCTAGGTTTATGAAATTTTTAGACCAAACTTAACAAAGTATGCTGCTGTCGCTTGTAATCTCGTATGCCCCGTCATCAATTTTATGGAGTAATTTATAAACATTGATTCAATTTTCTTTAACTTTCATTTTCTTAACTTTCATTCATTAGTTCTTCTGCATAGACATTTTCTTCTCCTCTTCACTTTCATTATTTCGAATATGTTGATAAAATTTTTCAGTAATATATTGGCTGTGGATTTGATCTTGTAATGTTATTCGTTTAAGGTTTTTCTATTGAATTAATGGGTATGTTTAGTACTTTTCTTTGAATTAATGGGTATGTTTGGTACTTTTAAAAATGTTTTATAAAGAAAAAACCGTAGACCAAATCAGATCAGACCATTTTAAAACGGTCTAGTCTGATCTGGTCTGGTGTTTTAACTGGTTTGATCTGGTCTGAAAAATTTTCAGACAGAAGTTTTTGGTCTGGTTTGATTTTAGTGTCAAATCAAAACAGACCGGACCATGTGCACGCATATTTGTGCGTGTATGGATCAATGATTATGCACATATGGGTTATCAGATTACTAGTAGAGTTGAAAGCCAATATACGTCATTTAAATGATAAATTGGTAGTGGTAGTAGCTCATATATATATATATATATATATATATATATATATATATATATATATATATATATATATATATATATATATATATATATATATATATATATATATATATATATATATACATATATATATATATATATACATATACATATATATATATACATATATATATATATATATATATATAACACACACACACACACACACACACATATATATATATATATATATATATATATATATATATATATATATATATATATATATATATATATATATATATATATATATATATATATATATATATATATATATATATATATATATATATATATGAAAGATCTGGTTCGAGATTACATCAACATTTCATTTGCATGGTAAAATTTGTTGATCCAATCTTTGAATTCTAGAAATTAATGTCTGAACGTAAAATTAGTGGTTTTAGAGAGAGAAAAGTGTAATGAGGGTTTTATAGGAATGGGTGACAATCTTGTAATTTCAATAAAAAAAATAGTGATACAATTATAAAGGTGGTCAAGATTAGAATCGGATAAAGTTTAATTAATTATTAAGTAACTCGTGAGGATTGTATTAATTTATTTTTGGTTAAATTCGATTAGCTTTTGTAAAATTAAAATTATAGTTAGTTTATTTAAATCAATAAATCGATAATACTGTTAAGATAACCATCTTAAAACTAATTGAACCACATACGAAAAATTTAAGGACAAAGGAGTATTAATATACGGAGTTGGTTGTATATGTACTTAGTGTATAGTAATATATTATGTACCAACTCTAGACTTGGTGAGTATAGGTTAGATATGTTAGATTATCTTAACATATTTTGAGATCTCAATTCAGCTTAAGCTTTTAGTTCTTTGACATAATATCAAAAGTAAACTTGATAAAAAGGTTACAGATTCAAATGTTATGCAACCCTTAAATTCAAGTAGAAAACATTGTGCCACAGATATACGAAAGTACAATCACATTTCTAACCCCAAAAGACTCTCGTGTACGAAGGCAGATTAGAATATATAATTAGTATTGTGCACTAAGTCTATATTTAATTTGTTCTTGTATTAATTTTTTTCATAAAAATTCACACCTTTATTTTCCAAAAGCAGGAAAGATGGAAAATAATATTTAAAATACGAATTTTATTTAGAGAAACGGATTTTATCTCGACAGAAGCATGTGCTATTTTTCGGAGAAATATGTGTTTAATTCTGGCCGCCCTCTCTTCTAATCTTTTCATTTCCTCATTGTGTACGTAAAGACTTACTACTTATTTTTATGCTTTTGTTTTGATAGATTTCATCTAATTTCCATTAAGTTTTATATTCAATAATCAAAATTAGGATTATGCTTCAAAAATGATTCATTTATTATGTAATTTTTTCCAAAACTCAAACACAAGATAAGGCTGATAGCCTTTCACAAAAATCTTCATAAAATTGGAAGTAGCATCCAAGAGAGGAAGAAGGAAAGCTTGGATTAGCCATCATTGTTCTGTCAAGGACTGAACAATCAACACTCTTAATAAAGATATCAAAAATGTCTTTTAAGCTTGCTAATGATAATAAACTGTTGGAAGATTTAGAGTTGCTATCTACTACGCCTTAGATTTTTAACCTGCACAAGTAACAAATGAGGGCCAGAGAGGGTTTCTTCGGAGGACCTCCTCCGATGGTAAAGTTAATAAAAGATTGACAAAGGTTGCCTAATCTTTCGATTATTGTGCACAGTGGCCTTTTCTCTAACAGAAGAAGTATTAGGGCTTATTTATGGATGTGAGATCCTTGCTTAGAGTAAATATATTCGGATAAAAGTTCACGTATATTGTGGTTGTGTATATGACTGTAGATATATAGTGTTGGGCTTTTGGAAGATGTTTTCCAAACTAGTTCTCGAAATCGGATAATGATACATTTTGGAATCTTCTTTCGGATCGTAGAAAGGTGATTGGGACCATTGGAATCATGAGCAGTACTCATGTCAGGCTCATTGATCGGTTGATCTGCTTTTACAAGTTGTCCTTTTGTCATCTTGTGATAAATGAAGCTGGTATAGTACGAGGTAGGTAGTGGTGCCTTACCTTATACATGTATGGTAACTTTTATCACGTGATTACAGTTGTCTCTTTACACGTCATCAATGACTTGAGAGCCTTGTCTAGGGCATCATTTTATCCCATCCCGAATCTGATAGGTCACTCCTAGGGATCCAATTGTTCTAAGATCGTAGTATCTTTCTCAGGGAGTAGAACCTTTGAGGTGATCATCGTTTAATCTTCATCCATATAAGGGATGAGTAATAATCTTTCTCTCCTTGGAGAGTTACAGAAGTGTTTAGGCATATTCTAGGACTGATTAATTCTAGTGTCAGGACGCTGAGATCTGTACCAGATTCTGAACACGTACAAGTAGTAAATAGTAGTAACCTAGTAATAGCCACAATAATTATAATGATTGTATTAACGATAGTTCATGCGTTTCATGAAAAGTTAAGCATATTATATAATATATAATAAAAATGTCAAAATTATGAATATCACATTCTCAAAAGATTTGACAATGGAAGTAATTTAATTGGTTTACTTATTAAAATTAATCCTATTTGGTATTCGACATAATGGGTGATATTATTGGAAATGATCCTCATTATCATCATATATAACATTACAATGCCTTTTTTCTTTTAACCATTATTCATTATTTGCAATTAATTACTTTGTTTAAACATTTGATTGAAGTAATCAGATAATTTAATCTTATATAATTAATACTTCTACAATATATTATTAATTGATATCACAATATCAGGGTCGGCCCTAGGTTCTTAAGAGCCCGGGGCGAAAGATTATTTATAGGCCCCTAAACTATTGTATATATTAAAAAGTTCAAACCTTAACATTAGTTGACAATTAATATTTTTAAGGGGCTCTGAACGTAGGCACATTTTACACTTGCTTAGGACCGATTTTGTAATATTTGAATAATTGATACAATATAGGAGAGGTTACATTTAGAATTGATATTATTGAGAATTGTTTGAAATTACATCAGTATAATTATATCATATATGCACGTATAATTGATTCAATATAAGTGATTAAGTGATTATATTTAATGCACAAATACGAACATGCATTAACCTGAGTCAAAACGGTAGTTAACATAAAAAGTAGGGCTGTAAATGTGGTCAGAAACCTGTTTTACCGACTTGTTACCGACCGATACCGAACCCGTTTTTGACCGAATACAAGTGACCAGATACCGACCGCTACCGAACCCGAATGGTGACCGAAACCGTTTCCGACCTGTTTTACACATACCGAAACCGACCGGTACCGAACCTGTTTTAAACCGAAAACCGTTTTCGACCTGTTTTTATCATACCGTGACCGACCGATACCGAACCTGTTTTCAGACCGAAACCTGTTTTCGACCCGCTTAATACCCGTTTTTAACCGACCGTTTTTGACCGAATCTATATTGTATCGAACCTGTATTATACCGAACCTGGAACCTGTTTTGTACCGAACCTATTTTGGACCGAACTTATCTACATAATTCTTCTAAGTTGTCAAAATATAATAAAATTTTATATAAAATAATTAAATTAAACTTAATTATATTATTTCTATATGATAAAAATTAAATTAAATATAAATTTTTATAAAATAAATATATAAATTATAAGTTAATATATATTAACTCAGTAATTTAGTAAAGCCTTTTTCTTTTCTAAAAAATTAAGTATAAATTTTACAAAACTCAGAAATTGCAAAATTGCATAAACATAGTTCATACTTTGCAACCAATATAATTACCAAGTTCAGGTTAATTTGCTGACTAATTAATACTGTATTAAAATCAACATATAACAATATAAACCAATACAAAATATTAACCTATGAAATTGATAAACCACTTTCATTTCATTTAATAGTTTAGACGAAATTTAAAATAGATCCATTACATTTTTTTTCCCTACCAATAATATAAACATCAATAATCCTAACTATACAAAAAGTCTTTTCCAAATTTTAGTTATGCATAAGAAATTGCAAAAGTATAACTCATTTCATCACTTTTCTTTAATTTTCTCAGAAGTATAACTCATTTCATCACTTTCATCTTCTTCCTCCTCTTCCATCACCACCTTAGATCTCCTGCTCCTAGTCCTCAATGCGACACCGCCTTTCAATAATCTGTAAGGAACTGCTCCACCAAACTTAGTGTACCTTAAGATCATATAAAAGTAACAACTTTCAGATACTGAGTATTATGATTAAGAGCATGAGATGGAAAAACGACAGAAAGTTATAATAAATAAAATAAAAAAAATATAAATTAATTATAAAATATAAATTGGGCGCTCAGATATGATAATTTGGTAAAAAACCCAATTACAAGAAAAAAATCTTCATAGAGCACTACACTTACCTGAAGCATTATCATCATGATCAGTGTTATTTTCCTCAATAACACTTAATATCTCCTTCGCATTTTCCTCGGGTTCAAACCCAAATAGCCAATTTCGCGTTGTCACCAAAATTTCAACATTTTTTGGTAACAAAGAAGATCTCAATTTGTTAAGGATCCGACCACCAACACTAAAAGCAGATTCAAAGATGCAACAGAAGTAATTGGAATGGCTAGAATATCTCTAGCCATTAGTGCGAGTGTTGGATAAGAGGTAGACTGTCCCTTCCAATATTCAAGAACATCAAAACCATCATAATCAACAACAAGAGACATGGCCAAATAAGAGTCCACATCACCTCTCGCCGTCCTAGATGCAGAAATACGAGGAAAATCATGACGTAACTTGCGCATTTGGAACGGACGAGGAGGACCAAGGTTTGACGGAGAGGGTGCAACAGGAGCAGATTGAGTGGTATTCATATAACATTCATATAAAGCAACAAACGCAGCAAGCACATCATTTACCTTTTGTTCAACCGCAGTAGGTACATACAGCATAGAATAATAATCACTAAGGAAAGTCATCTTAAAACGTGGATCAAGTAAAAAGGTAAAAGACAGAACCATAGAATGATCGGACCAATATTTATCAAACATTTCCCACATAGGAGCAGCCATCTTTCTCACAGCATCACTAGGATCTTGGTGGGAATCAGTCAAAATCTTTTCAATACATATTATGCAAGAAAGGTACAAATTTGCAGTGGGATATTTTGAACCAGAAAAAAGCTTGGTAATCTCATAGAATGGCTCAAGAAAATCACAAATATCTTGAAGTGTATCCCACTCATTCTCAGAAATAATATCAACATCAATATCCCTTTCACGAACAAGATATAAATCAATAGCATCCTTTACCTCAAGAGCCCTATGAATCATGTCATAAGTAGAGTTCCATCTAGTGGAAACATCCAAAACTAATTTACCCTTTGATTGCAAACCTTTATCAATTTTAGCTTTCTCAAAATTTGTAAGTCGAAAATCAGAAGAATCAACATATATAACAACCGCACGTAACTTAGTCACGGAATTATCAACAAGTTTCAAACCCTTTTTAACAATAAGGTTCAAAATATGAGCACAACACCTTATATGAAAATACTTGCCATCTAAAGGGAGAGGAGAAGAGGAGTGCAAATCACGTTTTAGTTTTTCAACCATCCTATTATTAGAGGAAGCATTATCAAGTGTGATTGAAAAAACTTTTCCACCTATATTCCAGTCATTCAACAAACCTTTCACAAACATGAATATAGATTCACCATCGTGGGGTGGGGGAAAACGGCGAAAATTTAACAAAAGGGAATGCAATTTATAATCATCATCGATGAAATGGGCAGTAAGGGCAAAATATGAACGCGAAGTACATGCTGTCCATCCATCACAAGTTAAGCATATACGACTCTTACAAGATTGCATATTGTCAAATACTAGTTTTTTGTACTTTTCATGTTCACCCATTACGCATTTAGTTATCGTATATCTAGACACATCTTTGACATTAGGATTTAACCAACGATGCAATTCTCTAGTTTTAATATGCTCTACCATACTCAAACAATATCCATGATATAATATCGAATCAGCAAACTTAAGCACGTAAGTATCATGATCATACACAACATTAGCGTTTGGGTTATTTTTTATGAACTCTTTATAACCTTTACAGCCCTCAGTATGACGTTTATAATTAGTTGTACCTGCACTACCTGGTGCTGCCGCCTCATAATCGCAGTATTTACACTTTACCGTCCGTACGTCATTGGGGTACGATACATGGTACTGATCCCAAACCGGTGACGTAATTTTTTTATGTTTAACAACTCTTCTTTGTTCGGGGACAGCCACAACAGGGTCAGCCATACCTTAAAAAAAAAAAAAATTAGAGCGCAAAAAACGACTTTAAAAACATCAAGAAGATAAACAGTACATTTGAATTTATATTAGTCAGACCAAAATTTCCTATAAACATCAAGAAGATACTTTAATCAAAATCAGTCAATACGAACAAAATTTCAGAACCACCAACTCTCTTTCTCTTGAATTTAAAAACTTTTAAGAAAAATAAAAAGAGATCATCATTTCCTTCCACACCAATAGCCATCAGAATCAGAACTGATATTAAAACACCCAATATTAAAACTTTTAATACTGCATTTTATCTTGAAATATCCATTTCCAGTACAATAATTTTCATGGACCAAGTTAAAATGGGTCACTAAACTTACTACTCTTGTCAATTTATTATGAAGTTCTCCTATTCAACACCAGTAATAACAATAGATTCAGTCCCAATTCTGGGTACAATGGCCACCTGTATGGCTTCATCTTCCGCCGCACCAATATCATCCAACAAATTAGTAAGTGCCAATTTCAGCTCTATGTTCTTCCCCATTCCGTTTCTCATCATCCCTTTTTCGCCATCTTTATGACCCAAACTAGTAAAACTCCCTGCATACTCATCCTTAATCTGAGTCTTCCCTTTTAGATCATACTTACCATCATCATTCACATACACATCAAACTTACAGAACCCCATCCACATTCCACTCTCAAACGAAATCACCAAAACCTCCTCTTCTTTCTCTTTCTCAATCGCACTTCTATTCTTTTTCGGTCTTTCTACTTTTGTTTCAATCACTGAATTCAATGTCTTCGGAAACTCAACAACATCAGACTTCACTGCAGTACGCCGCTTTGGTACCGCCTTTAGTGTCGTACGCTTAGGCTTCGGAGCTGTTTTGTTGCGATCTAGCCGAAGATGATTTCCTTGGTTAGTTCAGATGGAAAGGTGTAGGGAGTGGAAGAAAGAGTGGCATTACAAAGCAAAATAATCAATGATGTTATCATCAATAACAGCAATAACAACGACACCGACACCGACACAGCAATAACAGCAATAATCAAGGTTAGGGTCATTCGTTTCATACTCTATCACATATTCAGATTCAATTAATCTGGCATGGTAAAGAAATACAGATTGGAGAAAATCAGAAACTTACCTATTGATGGTTTCAAGATTGAAGAAGATGACGATATGTAGCAAGATTGAAGATGGGAATGGGAATGGGAGTGTTTCAAGAAGAAGAAGAAGAAGATGGGAGAGAGTGCAGCAGTGAATGAGTGAAGGAAGCAAATGAGAAATGAATGACGGCTAGCAATTAGCATTAGGGTTTTGAAAAAGTTAGGGTTTGGGCTTATCAACGGTTTAGATTAGATCCCTTGATCTAACGGTTCATATTAGTTTTTTTTTTTTTTTTAATATATTAGAGTATGTTTAATCAATGGTTTAGATTAATTGATTTCAAAATGAAGGGTTATGATTTATCATGCCTTTTGCCAAGTTGACAATCCATGTATTGAGGTTGTGCACCAATGGGATAATCTTATGTGTTTTTTTTTTTTTTTTACAACTAAATTTTTTTTTAAAATATGAGTAATTCATTGATTTAATGGTTTCTAAATAAACTTCTTAATTTTAACAAATAAACCTCTTTCTTTCTTATTTCTAAAATATATATATATATACTTCTAATTATGCAACTATTATTTTATTTGCCAAAAAAAAACAATGTTATAATGTTATTGGTATTTATATAATTCTATATTGAAATTGAAAAGTCTATAAATTACACCCAAAAAGATAATCGTTAGAATAATTCACGAGTTGATTTATCAAATAGAAATAATTAACATGATATGATCAAATATATTAATTAATTATAATCAATTTATCAAGTTGAAATAACCAGACCTATGATCAAATATATTAATTAACTTAAATAGAGTTCGTTTAAAATCAAACTTATCATTATGACCGATCACATTAGTTGAAAATAACACACCCCATGGACAAACGAAGGTCAATTCAATCAGTGATGAAGATATATTATTAAGACAATCTAACAAACTTACATTGTGACATTAATAACATATTATTGTTGTAAATTGTAATTGTCTAATTGATATTAGATGAAGTCGATCAATTAACATGTTATGATCTATTAATTAACTTAGACGGAGTTGATTAGTTGAATTTGATGTCATAAAACTCATAACCTAACGACATCTATAAAACTTGATGTGAGGTTCCACCTTCTATATATCATTCCCATCATGGATAAACGCATGATCAATGACATTATGAGGCAACACGATGCGATTTTTTACCAAATTGGAACAGAATAATTGGAACATAATTGAACTGAATTAAATCATGGTTTAAATGAATTGAACTGAACCGATATCAACCAAATTAACCGGAATATCGGTTTAACTGAATTGAACCGAACCGATACCAACCAAAACTGAACTGAACAGAACTGAATCCCGGTTCAACTAAATTGAACTGAACCGATACCGACCGATTGTGACCGACCGATTCTGACCCGCATACCGATTGTGACCGACCGATTACCGATTTTGACCGCCCGGTTATGATCTGTATACCGATTACGACCTGCAAAAAACCGTTTTTGACCGACCGAATGTGACCTGTTTCCGGTAATGACCGGACCGATAAATACCGGACCCACCCGCAACCAGAAAAAAACCGGATTCGACCGGATACCGAATAAACCGACCGATACCGACCGATACCGAAAGACTTATACGACCTGCTTTTGACCGACCGTTTTTTACCGAACCTGTTTTTGACCGACCTGTTTCCGACCTTTTAACCCGTTTTTACAGCCCTAATAAAAAGTATTGACAATCATAGGAATGGGCATTTCAAATTCCAAGTCAAGTCAAGATACGACCCTAAAAAAGTTTAAATCTAATCTTAAAGGTCTAAAATATTAAATTCAAACTTAAACTCAAATTCAAACTCTAAAAAATATTTTTATAACTGAAATATGTGCAAAATTTTAGAAAAAAATAAAATAGATAAACTAATTTATAAAAGAAAAAAAACGAAATAAGATAAAAATCAACTTATTTCCAAAAATAAGCGTCTAATTTCCAAACCTGAGGTTTGGTTTTGTTCGCAGTTAGTAACTGTGAACAGGTGCTTAATTTTTTAAAAAGGCAAAGTTTTCTGCGAACAGGGCTGTTGACTTTTTTGACCCTGTTCGCAGTTACTAACTGCGAACACCATCGAGCATAATAGGCCTATTAGTGACTGCAAATAGGGTCAAAAACGTCAACAGCTCTGTTCGCAGTTAGCTTCTTTGCCTTTTTAAAAAATTATGCACATGTTCCTAGTTACGAATTGCAAATAGAACCAAACCTCAGGTTTGAAAATTAGACGCTTATTTTTGGAAATAAGCTGATTTTCGTCTTATTTCGTGCTTTTTTATATAAATTAGCTTTTCTATTTCAAGTTTTCGAAATTTAGACCCTAATACATCATCATTATCATATCCGGTGCATTCCAATCATGGAATTAGTTATGATCAAGATCTGGAGAAGGAAGGACGACGAAAGCTCATACCAATAAATTTAAACCCTAATATGAACTCTTGAATTTCTAAAACCTGATCCCAAATTCGAACCTGGACCTTTATATTTTATATTGGATTCAAACGTAAACCTTGACCAGCACTCCAGCAGCCTAGTTTGAGACTGTCTCACGGTAAGACGTCCTCAAAATAAGAAGCCCATAAGCTAAAAGTTTCTATTATTAGACTATTTAACCCAAATATAAAGCATGTCTCATCGTAAGACCTGTCTCATAAAAAAATTTGTGAACCTTGACGGTTAAGGTCAAAAACATGAGACCTTACCCTTCAAATAGGATAGGACCAAGAAAATTTGGAACAAAAAGCAATTTTAACAAAAAAAAGTTTCGGGTAAAATTAATTTCAAAAATAAGTGTCTCATCTCCGAGCCTAAAGTCAAGTATATTCGTAGTTACTAACAGCAAACAAAAAAATTGGTCAAAAAAAAGTCAAAATTGTTTGTTCGCGGTTAATAACTGCGAACAAAAAGGAGACAATATCATAACGTTAAATTGGAAATCATGTTGTTCGCACTTATTAACTGCAAACAAACCATTTTTTTTTTTTGCCCTTCTAATGTTAAGACATTATCTCCCTTTTGTTCGCAATTATTAACTGCAAATAAACAATTTTGACTTTTTTTTATCAATTTTTTATTCGTTGTTAATAACTGCAAACATATCTGACCTTAGACTCAGATATAAAGACGCTTATTTTTAAAATTAAATTTACCCGAAGCTCAATTTTTTTTGTTAAAATTGCTTATTTGTTTCAAATTTTCTTCTGAATACGGTTTTAAACCCTTGCCCATCCCCAGACAGCAGCAGAAAATTTGAAATACTTAAGCCAAAAAAAATAATTAAACAAATAAGCTACAGATCAAACTATTTCCAAAAGTAAGCGTGAAAACCCCAAACCTATGGTTTGGAGCTGTTCGCAGTTAGTAACTGCGAACAGCAAATAAGGCAAAATAGTTGTTCGCAGTTAGTAACTGCGAACAGCAAATTTGTCTTATTTGCTGTTCGCAGTTACTAACTGCGAACAGACCTGCTCTACAAAATCCCAGTTCAGTTTCTGTTTTACGCATTTTACCCATTTCGCAAAACCCTAACTTCATTCGACATTCTCCCTCTAAAACCATTGATTCATTCCATCAATTCTTGTATTCCTCTTTCAATTTGGCACTTTAAAATTAGTGTGGGATACTCTAGCTTGCTCAAAGGTAAATTTTTTTGTGTTTTTTTGGTGTATATGTAGTTTTTTAGGGTTTTAACCAAATTTGTTTATTTTTTCAAATGTAGGTTTCGTGTTGTTAAATCAAGACTATTCTTAATCATCCATAAGTATTGAAGGTAATTTTTAATTGTTTTTATAGCTTTATGTTGGATTGTGAAGTAATGTTGTTGAATTAGTTGAATTCAATGTTGATAATATTATTAGAAATGTTGATGTTGATGTTGGTATTAGAAATATTATTTATGAACTTATGAAGTGATTTATTATTTGGATTTTATGTGTATTATATATGTATAAACTTAGTTACATTATGTATTTGAATAATTTTTAGACCAAAAAAGATTATAATCAAATGAATATAATGTACTTGTATGGGCATGAGTTGATGTTGATGTTGATTTTCTTTGTATTAATGTAGAAAATGGCATCATTTCACGTGACTATAGTATATTTTTGGAATGGTTCTAGTCGAGAAAATAGTGGCAAAGTTCATTATGTTGGGGGAAGACGTAAGTTGTTTGCTTGCAATTCGAACATGGATGATGAGGATGATGAGGCTATAGATGCGATGTGGGACCATTCAAAGTCCACCCAAATTCCCTCTTTGGATTTATACGTAAAAGAAGTACCATTAGGGAATGTAGTTGCTTCTAATCCTACTCCTACCCCTATGCCTATATTAACTCAGGAAACTGAAAATCCCACCGTTTCTTCCACATCTTGTGTTTTTTCTCAACCCCCTACGAATCAAGTTCCAATTGATTCAATGGTTAACTTAGGAGAAATTGCTGAGATGGGTTCTTGGGATGATGGAAATGAGAGTAATGAGCTCATTGACGATCCTTCTGGGGACGATGTGGATGTCGATGAGGATGCGCTAGCAAATGACATGACCCTAGGCAACATTCCTACAATCATTCCTCCTACACTTTATGCCTTCTGTCCACTTTTAGACGAGTATGAGGAGGACAACTCATGGAGGGCTTGGGCTTGTGATACCACATACACCGAAGAGGGAGAGTTTGAGAAGGGTATGATGTTTGATATCAAGGTCGTTGTTGGAAGCTATCAGAGTGTATCATATTCGCAGAAATGTGGAGTACAGAACGGAGACCTCGAACCAAACTGTCCTTACCTTGAAGTGCAAGCGGGGTTGTACGTGGAAACTTAGGGCTACGTTTGATTCTTATTTATCTTCATGGCGTATTGTTACCTATAAGGGTAAGCATAGTTCTTGTGTATTGGGTAATGACACTGGTTCGGCTGGACACATTCACCTGACATCTTTTGTCATTAACAATGTTATTAGAAATTGTGTTGCTAAAGACCCATCCATTAAGGTATCTGTCGTACGGCAGATGGTTAAAGATCGTTTTGGTGTGGATGTGAATTATAAGAGAGCGTGGTGTGCAAAGCAACAAGCGTTGTTGTCCATTTACGAAACCTAGGAAGGTTCTTACTCACTCCTTCCACGCTTTTTAGAAGCTTTGCAAATTTTCAACTCGGGGTTAGTACTTGAGTGGTATTTTAAGGAGGACAATGACACGGGTGTATACATGAGACCTAATATTAGGACCTTCCAACGTGTCTTTTAGGCCTTTAAACCTTGCATCGAAGGCTTCAATTATTGTAAACCTCTTATCGCCATTGACGGTACACACTTGTATGGTAAATATCGTCATACCTTATTGACTGCCATTGCCCAAGATGGTGATAAGGGAATCTTTCCATTGGCCTTTGCCTTGGTAGAGAGGAGAATATAAGTGCATGGTCCTGGTTCATGACTTTTATTCGTAAGCATGTCACACAGAGGATGGGTTTATGCGTTATTTCTAATAGACACGCTGGTGTTTTAGCAACCATGGAAGAGCCGGAGTGGCAACCACCTAATGCTTATCATAGGTTTTGCGTACGCCATTTGCTTAGCAACTTCAATCGTGTTATGGGTAATGTTCAGCTGAAGAAGTTGTTTGGTAAAACAGCTGAGCAAAGACAACAAGTTATGGTAATGAATGGTTTAAAGGCAATTGCGACTGCAAAACGAGAGGCAATTTTCTGGATTGATGACATGGGTGATATGTCTAAGTGGTCATTGTGTCATGATGAAGGTCATAGGTATGGCGTTTCTAACACGAACTTAGCTAAAGTTTTCAACTTTGTGATCAAGGGTGTACGTTTCTTACCTTTGACAACACTTATTGAATTCACCTTCTATCGGGTAAACGACTACTTTGTTCAAAGGCGTAAACGTGCTAGCGCATGATTACTTGGAGGATACATGTACACAGCGCATGCCACTAGGATTATTAATAGAAATACTGAGAAGATAAATTTCCATGATATAATCGCATTTGATTACAGAATTGGTGTATTCGAAGTTAAGACTGGGAGGGGTACTATTCAACATGTAGACTTGAATCAAACGAAGTGCACATGTAAAAAACTTGAGATATACCACCTTCGTTGTTCACATATACTTGTTGTTTGCATCAAAAGACACCTTTCATATGAGAGGTTCGTGGATCCGTGCTATACTTCTCAAAGTTATGCAAGTATATACGAACATTACTTCATGCCAATGATCGATAAGAGGTCATGGCCACAATACACGGGCTTTGACCTTAGACATCATCCCGATCAAATTCGAGGTAAAAGGAGGCCTAAGTCTAGGAGAATTGCCAACGAAATGGATGAGGGTAGACGATAGTTATGATTTACATTTTACTAATGCTAACATACAAATAACTTACCTTTTCAATGTTCATAGGTGTCTGATGCGGAAACGCTGGGCACCAGGCATCCAGATTCCGTTCCGTAGGTGATCGATGATAGGATCATCCCATACTTAAAGCTAACGAGGTTATACGACTTTCACCTCGTAGCATACGGTAGAGTTGACCGTGCCATTATCACAGCACTGGTCGAGAGATGGCGTCAGCAGACGCATACATTTCATCTCCCTCTAGGTGAGGCTACCATCACATTACTTGATGTAGCCTTACTAACGCGGCTTCCCATAGAGGGACATGCCATGTGTACAGGCGGACGCCAACTATCAGGCTAGCGTGACGTGGTGCATCGCATATTAGTTTAGCGCCCTCCATCGGAAGTGATCAGGGGGAGCGGCTTGCGATGCTCATGGTTGTTCAGACCTTCTCGCATCTCCCCGGAGATGTTGATGAGGGCACCATTTCGAGGTACGCCAAGGCGTACCTCTTATACTTGATAGGAGCTGTGTTGTTTGTCGATAAAACAAACAACCAAATACAGTTCCTGTACTTAACCTTACTTGACGACACGTGGGAGCGTATCGGCGAGTATAGCTAGGGCTCAGCAGCCCTTGGATACCTATATAGGAGACTATGTGGTGCTGCCATCAAGGAGATTGCGGGGCCAATAGTAATATTACAGGTAATAAAATTAACATTTAACTCTAATCCGGTGTAGTTGAATTATATACTAATTACATTTCAAATGTTCAGCTGTGTGCGTGGGAGCATATTCTTATCGGCCAACCTTACAGAATCGTTGGTCGTGGTGATACTGCTCCTCCACCGCAACCCAAACCAGATGTTGCGTACGGTTCGAGGTGGAATTTTGCACGCCGGACACGCAAGCACACCGGCATCGATCTCGAATTCTACCGAGATCAGTTAGACCTGCTACGACCCAACCAGGTAAACATTTCATTACTCATTAACATTAGTACAATTTAGTTAACATATCACTTACATTTTCATAACATGTATTTAGTTTTTGTGGGACCCATACCCTGCGAAAGCCTACGCAGCTGTACCCGAACACTCGGGGATTCATTCAGGGGCGTGAAGGGCTTCTGTGCCACTTATATGCTTCGACATTGTCGAAGTACATCTACCAGAGCGCGTAATGCGCCAATATGGGTTGAACAGGGCATTCCACCGCCTTGTGACACTGAACCTCAGCTGCACCTAATTTCGCGGAAAAATCAGGTTGGGGCAAACTGGATGGAGATCAGCTGGCGTCACATCGCTCGTTGGGATCGAAGAAATGAGCTGCTGGCACAAGGTGCGCCAATCGATGTTCATGGCGCACCTACTACACCAGACTACATGCCGTGGTTCCTCTCCATCACGCGCCGATGGATGACACCACGTGCCATCTTCGCAGCAGCACATTACGCACCTGCTGCACCTTCGATGACCCAATTTGTAAGTCTTCATTTGCATTTATATGATTAAGTTGTCAATTAAATAATATAATGTTACATTAACTAAATATTAATTGCAGGCACAAGGTGCGGCAGACATGATGCGGTACAGCCATAAGGAGCCGGTGAGGGAGATTGCGCATGGCATGCTCGTCGGCTCGCAGTTCCAGCACTTCATACCGGAAGTCACTGCAGAGTCCTCAACGACTACCGCCCATACGCACGTCTCATCTCCTGCTTATGACTACCATTTGGAGGAGATGGATCATTCATACCCGTTGACGCTGCGAGGACCTCGCAGACTGGGCCATCACAATACCAGTCCCCTCCACTGCCAGAGCGACACCCGAACGCCTCTTACTATCGTAGGAGGTGAAGGAGACCAACTCAGTTGGATAGGATAGATAAGAGTCGTGAGCATTAACATTTAACTTTTGTGTATTTGGATCGACTATGTACATATATATATATATATATATATATATATATATATATATATATATATATATATATATATATATATATATATATATATATATATATATATATATATATATATATATATATATTTTAATTGAGTTGTATATTTCAAACATTTGTATATATTTTATTGTATATATATGTTTAATTACTTTATCAATGCCTCCAAGCTTTAACTTATGAATTATCGGAGTTTTGACAATGAATCATGCCGCGTTAAAGATACATCGACTTGTAATTACCTATTCTAATATCTCTAGTGCAAATACAACAAACAACTCAAAAATAAAGGAAAAAAAATATTAATTAACTGTTCACAGTTACTAACTGCGAACAGCAAATAAGACAAACTAGCTGTTCGCAGTTACTAACTGCAAATAGCTATTTTGTCTTATTTGCTGTTCGCAGTTAATAACTACGAACAACTCCAAACCATAGGTTTGGAATTTTTACGCTTACTTTTGAAAATTGTTTGATTCTTAGTTTATTTAATTAATTTTTTTTTTAATCCTAGGTATTTCAAATTTTCACAGCAGCACTAACCTTAATCTTTCATAAGGCCCAACTAACAAAAATAGAATGTTTCTGACTTCAGAATAAGTTGGGTTAAAAACTTTCTATTTTCTGAAGGGTAGAAAATAGTTCAGTTATGGCCTAAACATCAACATTTCCCCATTGCCAAGCACTTGAATCTGAGTAAAACTGGTAGGGCATCTGAAGCAGAAACTCAAAACACTTGAATGAAATAAAAAGAAATTCTCTATTATGTTGATACAAATTCATACGCTCGACACGGCGTGAGACTTCCCAAAAGGCACCAACGCAAAACGATTCTCAACGACAAGGTTTACATGAGAATTTCTGCTGTACATTCTCGAATCAAACTTACAACTGCATGTCACAAGTGAGAAGTTGCAGGAAAGGGTAAGATGCTAAGCTGAACGCACAGATGCTCGAAAAAAACATCTACACATACAGATCATAACCAAAACTGCAATTGTAAACCCCTATATGGTCCAAAATACTGCTAATGTACCTAATTCATTGGATTACTGATCATTACAGAACAAAATAGAATTACATGTACCAAGAGAAGGCGCACGCATATCCTTTGATGACAACCCTCATCAAACGACGTTTTTACCTTAAACAAAAAAAAAAGAACAAAAAATAAGACTATGTCAGTTCTGAAAATGCAACTAGAAGATTACCTACTAAAAGTCTGAATTCCAAAATTATGCTATGCCTCATGGTAACAAAAAGAAATTTGCTCGAAGTAAATAAGAAAAAACCAATCAATGGACCATAGAGACCACTTCTATTTCTTGTCACAGGGGCAGCTGAATTTAGGTTTTAAAATAGAAGTATGATTGTCATGAATATCATATTTTGTTTTCCAGCTTATACAGTCATCCTCTGACGGGTGTCTTCAACCCCGTTTCTGTGATTTTTTGTTAGCATCAGTTTACCTGCCAAAAAAGGAAAACGAGGAGTTCTAAGCTAACCAACGCAAAAAGCAATAGATAGTATAAGGCCGAGGTTGTACTAGAAGCGTATCGACAGAGGAAACAAAAGCAACCACACTCATACAATCACACAAATTTTGACATGACCCGCCCTGTCCCGGTCCATTTAAATTTTGACCCGACCCGACCTGGCCGGTTGAACACCTCTACACACAATACAAATAGATACAGAAGCAGCAGAATATTAGCTAATAGTATATTGCCCCAGAACTTGAAGAATGTGATTTTTACTTCTACATAATATCAACTATTACTATAGGTATGTATTATAAATGCTGACCTCTCGGCTCTCAGTACGATGATCAGCAGCGGAAGGGTGGCGCTTAACCTTACGATATGCTCTCTCTGTATTGTATGATTCAACCTAAGGCATTTCCAATTTGAACAGGTAAGAACCTTCTCCGGGAGTAGCAGCAACGCCAAAAGCCTCGACCTCTAAAAAAGTGAAAATGACACAAAAAAACAACACAATAAAAGAACACAAACAGAATCTTACAGCGTCCTTGATCTTGGTAGTTATATCAGCCGCTTTGACCGAGGCAATTCGTAAGCACTGCATAACAACACTGGGGATGACACCAACGCCTCCACCCTTTTGAATGGCACATATATCCCCATTTGTGTTCAACGTAGCAGTCATTCTGCTTTTCATTATGGCCTCTTCAAACTGTGTCGGATCTATCACCTATGTCATAAGTAACATGTGAAGTCAATCTAGATAGCAAAGGCAACTAGTCCACAAAACTGCCATAAATAAGTCTCCTATTTCCATTACTTACCACGATATTATCATCTGTGATGAACGCAAATGTCACAGCTATAGGAAGATGATGAACTATCAAAGGAAGTGGTTCACGCACCTGCCAAGTGTATGGATAAGAAAAAGAATATTAAGCACGAAAAGTATGTTAAAATCACTGCTCGTGAGACGTGACTCATAGTAACCAACATGACCAGAATATGGCCTTGACTAGTGCTCAAGAGCATAGCTATTAGTGGGTGAAGGCCGGCCATTGCCCACCCTAACAAATTTTTTAAAATATAGTAAATATGGGGTATTTGGCCTACAAATTATTTTGACTCTATGTTTGAGTCATAATAGTCGCTAGCTTTGCTGTCAAACTGCCCAAATATCCTATACTTCTAAAATTTTTGATCTACCTCACCTAAATAATTTTTTGTGATGTTAATATATAAAATTTTATGGCTCCCACCCTTAAAGTCCTAGCTTTCACCATGCTAGTACTACAATCAAGCCATTTAGTCTATATATCATCAAACACTAATAGGACAAGACCAAACAATTGACATAGATACTTGGTACAAAAAGGTAATGAGTAAATGCATTGTGAAAAACTATGTCATTTCCAAATTACCCATAGCCTTGGTTCTTAGAAAGAATATTTCAACCACAAGAAAACAAGGAAAACAAACAGATTCCTTTAAAAGTAATATATCAGTGTTCAATGCTGCGTTTATTCTCCAAAGATGTTTACCACTTATTGACATTTTCCCCTTTTAGCATCAATTTTAAGTTCAAGAATATTGTCAGGGGTTGTTTGGCAAAGAGTATTCAGGAAAAGGAAAGAAAATTACAAACCTCCATTCTCTCCAGGTTTGCTTAACAAAAATTCATTCCTTTGTCAATTTTGGAGGATGAAATCATCCCATGGCCCTATACACTAATTCCCGGCCTGAGAGTTAAATACGCCAGACACATTGACAACATTAACCGTCATCTCCCACCAAAACCACCATCTAAGCCAACACCACCCAACCCCACAACACAACCACATCCAAAAAACCACCACAATCGCATTGCGGTAGTTCTTAATTTGTCTAAAACAGAAGTGTTTTTATACTAATTTGAGCTAGACAAAGAAACTTGAATTCACTTGGTATAAACACCACTACTCTACCAAAGTGAGCAAATCAAAAGCTAGTTTGAGGTCCAAGGAGAGTGAACAAATTCGAAAACGGAGAAAGACAAGATTGTAATTGGAGGAGTATAAAACCACACTATCTTCGCGAGCTTCATAAACGGTTCAGTGTGAGTTCAAACATCATACTTTATCACTATAACTTTATCACTATAATCCACGTTTGTGATTTCTTTGCGAAAGCAACTTACTAAAAGAGTTGAGAGGGAGAGGTGAAAGAGTAGCGCTTGTAGTAGGGATGGTGATGGAGATGAACAGGACACATAGTATGGTGAGGTTGTTGGTTGTCAAAGGGTATGAGAGCAAAGAAAATTATTAGTACTATTTGAAGATGAGCAGAGACGTGCCCAAAACAAGGAAGGAAAACCAATATGAATACTTACTATGACCAAAGTGCCAAATATAATGAAGGAGTCCCCTTCATTCTTTGTTTTTTTTTTTTTTCCTAATTTCCTTTCAGTTCAAGAAACTAAATGGGCCCCTATACTTAATTTAAGCATCTTCAATCAATTTCTCCATGAAGAAAAAAGCCCAATGTTATCTGAGTAAGAGACATACTTTCCTTTCCTTCATTTGATAGTGGTAGAGGGTCAAAAAAGACCCATAGTTCAGGGACATGTCTACACCACTACTCGTAAGGATTCACAATTCACTCAAAATGGTCTAACATTCACTTTCTCAATTTTGCGAGGAATAAGTGTTTTAGGTTACACTGTCTGACCATACTAGTCAGAAATAGTACTACAATCATCTTCATGAATGATGTTCACCAGAAAGCTCATTAACCTTTTTCTTTTATTTTCACCTTATCATCTCCAATGAAACAAACATGATAACAATGATAAACAATTCATTGTGTTGAATGCATATATGTAAACAATGATCACATGTGAAAGCTACATTTTGCAGCATTAAAAAGATGAAAACAGACAAATCACAATAGTAAAACTGCTAGCTGTAAATTTAACATCATTAAACACCTTATTTGATTTCATATTGTGAATTTGTGATTCTTTTTTGGGTACCTGAGGGAAGGGGAAGGCAAGGGTAGGTGGACAGAGAGAATCGAACCCAACCCAGATTCTTTCTGAGGCAAGTGATACTTGCTTCAAATAAAAACAAGACCTGCTTCTCTCATATTGTGATTCTTGAAATACTTTACAGGACTCATTGTTCTCCATATTATTGAAATGAAATCCAGCCGGGATGGAGGAATAATCAGGTAGCACATAATATTACACCAGAATCATCACGAGTAAGATAGACCCACCTCAGGTGGATGTACTGTTAATTCTTGCCCATCTTCTCCACCCAGACTACACTCTGGCCTCCTGAAGGTTAAAAGGGCTGCCAAAGCAGCAACATTTGCAGCATCAACAAGATTCCTGAGCAATTGAGAAATCAGAATGGTGTCCAAATTCACAACTCACAAGGATATAAAGAAAGAAACATTAGAGCTCACCCTCCATTATCTAGTATATGAAGATCAATGCGGATGGACCATACTAATTTTCCAGAGAGCACACAAAGTGATTCGGTATCGATTGCACTACTCTCCCTGCAAAAGCACTTCAAACGTAAAACTAGTGCCTATACATGCAAAATAAAAGGGGGAAAGAGCAACCAAACTAGGGAAACAAAAGTAAGTGTTGATCACAAAGATGTGAAAGCATCAAATTGTATTACTATATGTTTCTTGGACACATCATGTAATCTAAAGACCAGCAACTGATCTAAATTTATGCTTCTCACATGACTTAATGTATCTAGACCAATCAGACCATGTGGAATCTGTCCTATTCTTCTGTAGCCTTCCACTTACTGAGCTCCTACAGACTGCAAACACTTTAAAAACCAGATAACAAACTGGCACTGAACCTTTACCATGGCAGTAAATAATAGTATCTTACCAAGAATCTTGAACATCTAAAGTTTGACAATCTTTAATGAAACTAAGCCAAGCCTCAGACTAGGACCTATATCAAAACTGATTCTGGCCCCCCCCCCCCCCCCCCCCCCCCCAAATCAACTAAGGTTGGTCTACTCATCAAAGATTTGATATAGGTACATGTACAGGCTTCACAGATTTATATCGCATGCTTTTCTGCCCAGTACTTAAAGAATAAGCAACTCTGTGGCCTTTGTCAACTGAAGCGTTTCCCAGGTTTAGTGAAAGCTAAAAGTGAGAAATGGAAAGTGGTTTTATGTTGCAGTTTGATAACAGATGAACAAAAGAAGTTCCAGAAAGAAATAAATACCTCAAACCACGGTCGATTATACGTCCCAACTCCACAGCAGATTCTCCCGGACGGCCAACCTCAAATGAGGGATCGGCCATAGGAGAAAACTCGGTATAAATAGCAAGTGATCCTTCATTTGGCCTGTCCTTATAAGGTTGAACTAGTTGAGCTGTTACAAAGGCCATGATATGAGTCTGGCCAAGCTGCACTTCGGAAGAACCATCGTCTCTGCAGTTTACCACAAACTAAGCAAGTATCAGCAATGATGATCACTAATATAGTAATAAATATCACACTAGGAGAAAATTTACTTAAATCAGTATAAGTCAATTCACAAAAATGGTTGGTTCATAAACTTTCTAGTAAATTTTAGTCTAGGATGTACATATGTAGAATGTTCCAGACTAAGGGACATGTGACATTGTCTGGCCGTACGTTAAGAAAATAACTTAAGTTCTACAATCCTAGGACTAGAAGGTCTGCCCTATCCGAAGGCACCCAAGGGCCTTTTATAAAGTTCAGTTAGCATAAGTCTTCTCTTATCATTCAAACAATAAAAAAATTGTAATAGAATTAGGACCTTTGTGATGATCTTAAGTAGAATAGAAACAACAAAAATGTTTGTTATCTTAGTTATGATGAAAACATCATTCCACAGCAAATTATCATTGAAATTCTTTTTTTTAGAAAAAGAAATATTTCATGTTTAAAGCATTGATAAAGACATAAGGTTATGCATGGAGAATAATTACTAGAATATGTTGTTCTTTAAAAGGTGCATCAACGTGAAAATGTATTTATTCTAGAATCTCCATATCGGCAAGTTTTTAACAAGTATTTCCCATGGCTGTGCACCGCAAAAAAACCAAAAAACAGTGAGTGTGTCTAAAAAAAGCACAGGGATTTGCTCATATAAAACAGATAAGAGTTAAATTGACAATCTTCTGAAAATTGTCTTAAGATCTGAATATATAAAGTCATTGTCAGGCATGCCACTTCATTAATAACAAAGTCAAACAATGTACAAAATTTGATCTAGGAGAAAGTTCAGCAAACGTCCGACACAACTTCATTCAACAACATTGCATTTCCCTATGGCCATTTAAGTGGTTCCCATCTACCTGAAGTGTTTCAGATGTAGGCAGTGTTACCCTTGTCTGAGCATGCAAAATTAATGTTAAACTTACTTTCATTAGGGTAATCGACGCCAAACAAACACATACAATAAAGAAGGTGATTGATCAGTGTGTAGAAAAGCAGAACTTTAAATCTTTAATTATGACAACCAAACCCACAGCGGGATAAAATAAAAGAAACTTTACCGGCCAAACTTGATTGTTAATCGGCGGTAATCGAATGGGCGACGTCCATCAACTCTAAGATCCTTTAGCAATGCTGTCTCAATAAATTTCTTCTCATTTACAGTTATATTCCAACTATTTGCTAATCTCTGCTCCATTTTTTTATACTGAACACCCACAAGCAGAAGAAATTACTACTATGAAATTATGTTTTCTTGTAATTTCACCTTCAACGATGACGAATTTTCTAATAGTCATGTATACATGTTAAGGTAGAAAACAAAAATCACAAATAAATACCATAAAAATTGCAGATGAAAGGAAGGAATAATATATGATGTTTTATACTCGAGAGCACAAAATTCTAGTAATCTTGCTAGTTAGTACATGTACACTAGTGAGAGGTTACAAGATTGGGAACAAATTTGGAGGCTGATAGAGGGAACCTATGTAGATTATGAAATAGGGGATGGGAGCACTATCGAGAAGAGCAGAAGAGCAGCAACTCAGGATGCAAAAAATACTTAGGTTTTCAATGGCTTAAACGAGTAAAAAAAAAAGAATTTGAAAACTGCATAAATGATCGAACGGGTATAATTTGACCTATGTAATGAAAATAGGTCAAATTTCAATAATTAGAAATTAGGGGTTGAGCTGGGTATTTTTCATGGATTACAATTTGCATGCTATTTATGTTAAAAACAATTTTAAACAATTTAAAGGAAACTAAAACCAAGCTCCTACCTCCCATCCCCTGTTGAAAGAAGGAATTAACATGGATTTTAACTATTATCATCCACTTAAGTAAACAAAACAGAAAATGATTATTAAAAATCAAAGGTGCAATTATAATCAATAAAACATTTATATGAAAAAAGTATCAAAATCTAAACCAATGATCGCTAATAACAAATGCACACAGCCTAAGCTGGAGTCCTGAGCAAAAACAGGCCCATGTTCCTCTTCAGACTTCACACCAGTCCTCATCTACTGCCCATCTCAACCTCACAAAAGCTCACAGCAGCAGCAATGACATCATGGTAGCAACACAAACAATACTACAATGATAAAACAACACAACAAAAGCAACACATAGCAGCCATAACACAAAAGACAAGAACCAGAAATAGCAACATACAACATAAAATCGCAGCAACTGCCCCTCAATACTCAACAATTACCATCCCCCCAAGCCTCAAGACACCTCAAAATCAGGTCAATACATGGCCTTCACTTCTCTAAACATCTCAATAGTCAACAACGGGTCATAATCCAAAAAACTTATTTCATAACCCAAAATTGACTTGACCCCCAAATACCAAAAAAAAATTGGGTCAAAAACTCAAACCCAACTTGACCTATTTTCTCAATATTTCGGTTCCACATCATCATTATTTTGTCGGGCCCCATTACGTTTCTAGCAGTTTTTTGAATTTTGAGTTAATATTTCTTTGCCGAAACCTAAACATAATATATTGGTACTTTTTATAAGAAAAGTTCTTTAAAAAGGAAATCATTATACATATACTATTTAAATAGGTACACTTCTCCATTTTACGTAAAAGGCTGTTAGAAAGTGTAGCTATTAACAAGAAACAAAGTATGACATTTTGGAAAAACTCAGATGATATGAATTATTTTAAAACCCCTCGACCTGGAACGACCCTAAATCGCCAATCCCATCGTTTTGACATGTCTGATCGCACCAATGAAACCACCTCTAAAACAACAACACACACCCTCTAATAATGGCTAATATGGATACAAATTAACAAAATAGAGTAACCCCAAGAGACTTAAGAACTAATTCACAGTTCAATAAAAAAAACCTTAAAATAAAATTCAGAAATACATTACACAATTTCAAAATTCAGTTTATCAAAAAACCAAACTCAGCATGTGAATTACAACAACATAAAACAACCAATAAAGTTCATCATTTTAAATTCTACCATCGGCAGAGTATAAAACACCAAGCATTGTTCCAATACAACAAAAATCAAAATATAATCACCCATTTAATAAGTTTCTATCACACAATTTATCATGATTTTCACACGAAATTACGCAAAAGCTTGCTTCACTTACAACTACCCGCTAAAAGTACTAACTAAAACCGACGCTAAAGCGTTTGTTAAATTTCATCAAATTTAGCTTGAAACTAAAAAGTTTAAATCCAAATTACCTAGCTTAGTATTGGAAATAGTTGGTCTTAACGATCGATGGCGGAAGCGGCGGAGACAATGGCGTCCTCCTCCTGTTCCTCCACTAGAATGTCCAAAATCCAAAATTAGACCTTTGAAAACTTGACCCTCTAAATAAATTGAGAATTTGGGAAAGAAAGAATGAGTTTAAAGTCTGAATTTGAATAAGAAACTGGGTGGTTTGGGGAAATTTTGATGCTTTCGTTTTCGGTTGAAAATGGAGGCTGGGCTGAATCACTTGGGTTTCTTTATGGCTTGAGTCGCCAGAACTAGAGACGGGCACGGGAAGAACAGAAAAAAGGGCAAGGGTTTTGATGAAGGAAAAAAAAAAAGGAGGGAAGATTATCTTTGATTGTAGAGTATGTTTATTGAACCAATTAAGTATAGACACTCATTGATTAAAAAAAATATATTTATATCATAGGCACCAACTATTGTAAAAGGCGAATGTGAGTAATTCTTAAAATTTTTCTACAAAATAGCACTCAACTCTTGAACAATTAACTATAAAAAAATTTTACGGTAGTTAATTGTTCAAGAGTTGAGTGCTATTTTATGAAAAAAAAATTTAAGAATTATTACCACTCGCCTTTTACAATAGTTGGTATCTACCATATAGAATATCCAAAAAAATTAAGTAAAAAATTAAGTATACACACTCGTACAAATTACGAATTTATTTACTAGTATTGAATGTATAAAACTATAATTCTCAAAGAATGATGTAAGTATTATCATTATCAAATTTATAGAATATATGACTTTTTAAAATCAAAAAATAATTATTGTTCTTTATTATTTATTGGATATATAGCTTTTTTATTCATAATTCAACTAAACATATCACATCCTACATTGGGTAAACAAAATTGCTATAATAGATTATCTAAATACTTTTTCGTATTTAATTTCAATCTTAAAAAAAAATCAGATTCTGAATTAGAAAAATAGAATTGTCATGTAATTAACTATTATTTACTAATATAATTCTTTTGTAAGACTTTGAAAAGATAATATTTTTTATTTTCTAACATTTTTATTAGTATCTGTAAATGTGTGTATTTGTAAATGTGTTAGTGATTATATATATATATATATATATATATATATATATATATATATATATATATATATATATATATATATATATGAATATTATGCCACTTTTTGCTTATACTTGTATGAAGATTATGTAGATGTATAGTTTATCTTCTGAAGTTTTATCTATCATACATTTGTCGGATCATTCACGCCAGCACTATAAGCGGTCGCTCAGAGCAATCACGATGGTGGTTACAATACATTTCACTTATTATTTTGACCAACTCATGTTTACAAGAAAATCTTGACCCATCTAGTTTTGTAAATATGGAAGTCTAGTTGTAGAGAGAAAAATATATTAATTTTGGTATAATTATTGTTATTTTTTAATTATCTATAATTAGATTTAGAAATTTTGTAAATATGTGCATTTAAGTAGAATAATCTAAACATACGTATTTTCATATTCTAAACATCTGTGAGGCTTAATATAATTTTACCAAATGTTTCTTTATATGACGTGTATGTTTTTATTGTCTAGTCATACCACATTTGTAACAAAATAGTGTAGAAACTCGTGCAATGCACGGTTTTTTTGTAACATCAACATAGATAATTATATGCTATTAAAAAAATAAAGTCAAAGATATTATGTAGTAAAAACACTGAACTTTGACAGTTATCTATATAAATTAACTCAGTAATTTTAAAAATTATCAACAATATATTATGCGTTATATTATTTTTAATTTACTCAACTTAACTCTTAATAAATGCTAGTCCAAGATACTTTAATGGTAGACATATTAGTCAAAATCAAATGTCATGTCATTTTTTAGCCAATAATTGAATTCTATTTGGCAAATTCTATTTAGTTGTGACACTTAAAATTCCCCAAGCTTTTTAGAATATTGTATGATTAACTTTGTAAATTGTCAATTATATATTATGCAGTATATTAATGATTTGCTCAATTTAACTCTAAATAAATGTTAATCAAAGATACTTTAATGGTAGAGATATTGGTAAAAATCAAATGTTATGTCATTTTTTATCCAATAAATGAATTTCATTTCGCAAATTTTCTTTAGACATGTCAACAATATATTATACAGTATATTATATTATCTAATATACTGATTTTAACTCTAAATAAAAGCTAGTCAATGATACTTTAATGGAGATGTATTGGTCAAGATCAAATGTCATATCATTTTTTTAAAATAAATGAATTCCATTCGACAAATCTATCTTCTATACAATATACTAATGAAGAAACGATTATGACACATGTCGACTTTACAAGAAAAATTTTCCCACTTTTTCATTTTCTTGTTAGGAAAATATTTTTTAGCATATCATGTAGTATCTTTTTGATTAGATTTTTTTAATTGATTAGTTACAAAAGATTTTAAAACTTTACCGTATTTACTATTTTTTTTTTTACCATATACAATCATATAAAACATGTAACATTAATTTTCATTAAAATAAATTTGTGAAAAGAAAATAATTTTGAATGTTTTTCATAGATAATCATGTATATTACTTACATGGCTATATTAAAAAAAATTGCACAAATTAAATAGATTACATATTAATTATTTAAGTAAATACTCATAACACCTATTAAAAAAGCTGTGAAAAGCCAAGTGTCAAATTTATATAGCACTTGTCATGTGTAATTTTTCAATTGGAGTATTTAAACTAACTGAATTAAATAGCTGATTAGTTCACAAAATTAAAGATTTGACAATCAATTAATATTAAACGTGTTAAATTTACTGATTTAGATATAGAAATTATTTCAACTAATCAAATACTCTAATCTATAAAATGACTAAGATAATAGAAACAATAAATTAAAAATCATTTAGGTGATATTAATAAATTTAAAATTATAAATTAGAAAACAAAACATTAATCATATATATCTTCTAATAAATTACTGCTAGAGAAATTTGAAAATAAAATAAATTAAGAAATCTTTAGATGACATTAAATAATTTATTAAGATTTAGACTGATTTAATTCTATAAATTATTTCAACTAATCATTATACAATTTAATAATAAGACTAAAGTCAATATTTTAGAGTCACGATAGATGAAAGATTTTTTGGTTCATATTGATTTAAGTGGCAAATAAAGTTAATCAACCTGTTATTTTACTCAACTACAAACTATTTAAATTTATTACACATATAAAAATATCAGATCACCCTTTTTAACAATCATTATTTGTTACTTCATCTTTAGTATACAATATTTTTATTATTACATGTTTTTGAAAATAAGATTTATATATTTTTTTCATACTAAGAATTTTGTGCAATGCACGGGGTTTTATACTAGTAATTAATAATTAGGATAAGATATTGGTGAAATAAATTTCAAATGATAATTTTATCACCTATGTTTGACTAGTTTATAATACATAAGTAATTAAATTAAGTTATAAATTAATTATTATAGTTGTTTAGGCTGAAAACTTATTTTAAGGTTTTACAAAGACATTGAACATTTAAATTATTTTAATATTATTTTTTATGTGTAGAAATTTTCTATTATTTTATATAATTACTTATAATTTATATTATTTAGTGCATAATTTTATGATTATGTTTTACATAGTAATATATTAATAATATGTATCTCAAACTAATAGTAATAATTTTACAGTTTTTAAAACAAATCAATTTATAGTCATATACATATTATAATCCAGAAAATTTTGTGCCACGTGGCATTCATATATAACACAATTTGCCATCAAATTAATACAATTTTCATATGTCTTTTTTGCATGGAAACTCTTAAATATCAATTAAATTTAATTATATTGAAACTCTTAGTTTTCAACATTTTAATTCATTTTTCTTTGTATAAACATACATATGCTAGAAAATTAAACTCTTTATCTTTTAAATTTAATTATACTGAAGATGAAAAGACAAAATTTTAGGATTTTTTGTTAGTGCCACATATATAGCTTGCCTAATTTATATGATTGAATTTCAAAGTCTTCATTTAGTGCATCCCACATACTTAAAAAAGAGTATATGCTGTTTTAAGAGTTAAGTTTATTGATTATTTCAGTTAGTATGAATATTGAGATAAAACTGGAGAAAGATATGGTTTTTGTTTCGTTGCTATGTGAATATGCAATTTTATCTCATAACTTTTATGGGTATAGATTTGGGATAAAATAAGGTTTATAAATTGAGATCAAATTTTGAAGAGTTGAGTGGAGAAGAAATGGAAGCAAAGAGAAATAAGATATTGATGAAAATGATGTTTAATTTGGTTTCATGTTGACATGTTGTGTAGTTATGAATGTCATAATAATCAAATAGTAGTATATGTTGTTATGATATATGATGATCAAGTTTAGTAAGCATATGAGTAGCTTTTGTTTTAAGTATCATTTCTTTTCAAAGGTTAGTGAATATTTTTGAGTAAAAATATTAATATTAGGTTATTTGATAAACTTAACACTAATTGAAGATATTTTGTGTTACAATTAGTTGATATTTTTTTGGTTATGTTAAAACTTTATAGATATAATTGTTCAAAATACATTTGTATTAATTTAACAACAATGTCTGAATTAATATTACATTTTTTTATAAAATAGTTCTATAATCACGTATATAGCACGGGTAAATACCTAGTTTCAATATATACTTAAGAAGTTAAGAGATGTAATAACTTAACTACACATATAAGATTATTATTTTTTTATTTAAATAATTCATAAACCGTGCTTGGCACGAGAATCTATCTAACTCTACTTAGATGTGACACTTGGAATTTTTAGAGTTTTTTAGTATAATTATGATGTTTTTTCCCATCGATTTTTGTTATGATAACCATATTGTTTTCCCTTTCATGAAAAGTTGGCATAATAACCATTTTGATACTTTAGGGAACATGACTTTTACCATGCCCTTGAAACTTTTTATCATGTCCATTAAAATCTCCGCGACCTTGTTCTCATCCTCAAACTCCCCCTCGAAAATTTCTACATCCTCTACCACGGGTATTAAAATTTCAACGACCTTCGTTTTCAACAATATGTGTTTTAGACTCATATGTATTTTGTAGTATGTGTCTCTCCACGGTTATTAAAAGCAAGGTGTAATGTTTTGATAAACCTTTTTACCAAACACAATCTTAACTTGTTTGACCCACACAATCAACTAATACCTTCAATGAACTAAAATTACTCCAATGAGATGATTTACCCCAACACTCTTTACTTTTTTATTTTTCACCCAAAATTCTTTTCAGTGATCAAAATATCATCGTTGTAGATCTAAACTTGGTCTAACACTTTTATTTTTCTTGTTACGAAAGAACCGACAAAAGAGAAGAACTAGATAAGAGGCAACAAAAATCTTACCCATAATCCTACTAAAAAAAGTGGTACATGTTCTAACGAAAACAAGTTAGTCTAACTCAATTTGTCATCCCATATCCGACCTTAAACGAGCAAACGCACCACCCCTCTCTCACATAAATCTCAAATCTGAATTCTGAATCATCGAAAGGGAAGTTTGGGCACATAGAAGATAGAAAGAATGGCTCAACTACAACTAATGGTACTAAAACTAAGACCATCCTTTCCAACAAATCTTTATCATCATCACCCTCAATTACACCCCAATTTCCATGTCCTTCCCGCCATTTCCCTTTCCTCTAATTTGTACAAAAAAAATCCTACTATTTTTAACTATATATCCACCAATTCTACTTCTGGGTTTCGCCTCTTTTGCAAGTTCAATGATTCTGGTAACTCAACTAACTCATACTCTTTTCAATAATTGTTGTGGGTATTTTTGTTTTTACATGGGTGATGAAATTTCATTGTTGTCTAAGTAAATTACTTATAATTTTGGATGGATTTTGATCGGCTTTCGTTTTGTGAAGTTATGTTTGTCGATAAACCAACTCAACCAAGAGTTTAAGCTGATGGTTGAGGCCGAGGATATGTCGTATACTCTAAGGATGTTGTTCCAATGTCCTTTATGTTGATGGATTTTGATAGAGTTTTGGGTGCCTTGAGTTTAATGTGGACTCTTACTCTTGGTCGGGCATGTTGATAAGGAAATGTTAGATATATTGGTTTGGTGGAGTCAAAATATAAGCCTAGAAGAGAAGTTGGATTTCAAAGTTGGTTTTGGACAGAAGATAAAGCCCGAGTCAGCTTTATCTCTGGATCGTATATCTGAAAAAATGTTGATTAGGAATAACCGGGAAAAATTTTGCTTAAAACTATATTGAAAAACTCTAATAATTTCCTAAAACTAAAAGTTTCCTGTTTACAGAGAAATGTCACTTGGGAAACAATTTTACCAATAACCCTGAAAACTAACCTACAAATTAATAAAAAAAAAAAACTAAAACTAACTAAAACGTGGAAAAGGACACGTGAGACTGCCCAGTAAAATGGTGGCGAGTCGTCACCTAGAAAGTGGCGACTTGTTGCATCCTCACTGCCTCAAACGAAGATTTCCATAACCCAGACGGTGAGTCGTCGCATATATAGTGGCAAATCGTTGCTTCTTCACTGTCTTGGTTTTGCGACTTCGGAGAGTTGGGGGCGACTCATCGCTTTCTTTTTGTCTTAATTTTTTCGTTTTGGCTGAGTGGCGAGTTGTGGTATCTGATGTATGGCCTTGGCAACGACTTGTTGCTTACACTCTGCCTTCGTAGTGAATTCTTCTTCGGGTTCTTAGGCTATTTCTCCAAGCGTTCACCCTCTTATACTCCGTAGGATCTGTAAGTTGTCATAAAACCTAAATTCACCTAAAAACATACATACAGTTACAAATAAATCATTAGGTGAATTTATACACACATACCACAAAGTCATGCAAAATAGTCTTATTACTTCACCGAAAAAGAGTATAAACGCTATTAATAAGTGCAAATAATTATTACACTTATCAGGAGATGAAGGGGGAGGGGAACACAAATTTTTATTAAGGATCCAAATGAAGACTTAGAAGGGGAAGAAAAAAATGCATCCAAATTTTGGATAGAAATTGGATTGCAACAAACATACACACAAATTTTTTATTAAGGATATGAATGAACACAAATCCATCAAGTGGTGAGCTTGTTGTCACGTGGTGAATGGTGACTATTCTTAGATATTGGATTGCTACAAGCTCCATATGAGGTAACTCCCATGCTTGTATGGTCGTACTAATGCATATGTATTGGTGTAGGTTAGTGTCATTGACTATTTTTTCCCTCATATTCTTATCTCGTTTGGCTCACCCACTCTAGCATCAAGGAATCCGTGCTTTCTTGGCCCATCAAAATTATCCATTCATATGACTTGAGGGTTATTTGGGTTATGTAAATGTCTAGAGAAAATGAAGGTTTATGAGTGTTTGAGATTGTTGATGATCCTTAATGGAATGCCGGTGAGCATTATGTGTGTGTTTGGGGGGGGGGGGGGGAGGGGAGGGATTTGATGGGCTTTTACAAATGGTTCCTACAAAATTAAGCACATTCATGGCCTTAGAGGTGATTCGAAAAACCCCTGTCTTGTGTTCAAGTCTCTATAGAGAAAGAAAGGTAAGAGTATTTGGTTCATGGGAATGAGCTAGTAACTAGTTACCTTGCTCATGAAGCGAGGAGTATTCTGGCTCGATTTCAAGTTGAAGGCCTAATCATTGTCGTTCAGATGTAGAGGGTGACATAATCTCATGGAATTGCTAATGTGGCTGGCCCGAGTTAGATGTGAGTGATGTCACATATATAATGATGTTTGCTTCAAATGCATTATACAACAGATGATATGGATAGAAACGACGGTGAATCGCAATAGCATATAGTTTATATGTAGCTGATTATTGGAATTGACATTCATAGTTGTAGATTAGTATTAGGCTTGAATAAAGTGAATTCATTGTTAGTGACGATTTTTACGGTGATTTGGTTTGACTAACGCCAACCCCATTTTGCTTGGATTAAAGCTTTGGTGTTCTTATGGTTGAAGTGAGAGAGTTTGATGCTATCGTTGGAATTTAGTGTGTAAAATCACAAATAAGTGGATATATAGGTTTCCTTTTTGGAATGAGGCTTATTAATAGGAGGACTGCATGCTTTCAAGTTCCAATATGACATGTTGAGTATCCTATGATTTTCATTATTTCAACTAAGACATATGCCATTATATCAATTTCTTTTTAGTGTACCTTCTTTACTGGTTGTCTTTTGGATTTAGCTTTAGAATGATTACATAAGTTTAGTACATTGAAGGCAGAAGTTGATATTGGATACTGTTATGATACTGCTTATGATTTGTTTTTTAACAGAACAACAAAGATAAGAAAAGAAAAGATTTAGAGAAGAAAGACAGAATGGCAGAAATACAGAGAAGAAAATAGAAGGAAATGGAATGCTTGTATTCCCTGAGCTTTTTTAGAGTGGCTCAATAGCTCCCTACTCCCTACTCCCTAGTGTTTACAACACTCACAATGTACTACAAACATACATCAACTAAAATTTCCCCCTAGATTAGCTAGTACTCTTCTAGAAAGTACTACTATTGACAGCTCATCATTCACTGTAACAGAAAATTTTCTTTTTGCAACAGAAGCTAAATACAATGGTTTTCATTTTATTCCCTTGCAACATAATTCTTTGCTTCGTTCTAGAATATACCCGAAAATCAGCTTTGGGCCTTGCTGTGTCTATGACATGCTGTTGAGAACTCACCCAAAAAACTAGTCTAGTAGGTGAGAGACTTCATTTACTCTATAAACCCTACATTAGTTGCCCATACAACCGATGTGGGACAAAGTCCCATAACCTTGTAATGGCCTCAAATCCATTCCATGACATTCGAAACCCTCATAAGTTCCAACGTCTTTGTTGATCACGGCTGGCTTAACCCAGGCCACCACTCCGAGTTGGATCCTCGTTGGTCACGGCTACGTTGGTCACGGCTGGCTTAACCCCGGTCACCACTCTGTAGGGCACCACTCCGAGTCGACTCTGATACCATTGTTATAGAATAAACAAGAGAACTCACCTAAAAGACTAGTCTAGTTGGGGAGAGAGCCCGTTTACTCTATAAACCCACATTAGTTGCCCATACAACCGATGTGGGACAAAGTCCCATAACCATTCCATGACAGATACTTGGATGGAGCTTGCTTGGTAAATAAAAGACTGCATAACAGTTGTTGGAGAAGCTAGTTGGTAATAAATATGTGAACTTTAATTTGTCTACCATGTCTCATGTTTGAAGGAATGTTAATTGCTTTCATGATTCTTTTGGTTATTGGTGCCTTGCAAGATTCAAGTTCGTATATTCCTTACGACTATGATACAGTTTGAGATGAAGGAAAATGGGTGTGCAGCGTGCTTTTCTTCTTAGCTGGTTTACTGATATCAAATATACTTGTACATCGTCGTGTGCTTGTCATAAACACTTCGAAGCCATACAACTTCATATATTGTGTTTTTAAAAGGTTCTTCGCAAGAACCCTGGCTGCTTAGCTTACTTTAGTTACTTTCACTTTTAACCCGCTTTATCTTTTTTCTTCCCGTTAACAAGCTATGTAGGAATCAGAGAAGGATATTATTTAAAGCGGTATTTTAATAATGAACATCTTTATAGACTCAATGTCTCAGCTGGAGCTTGGGAAACAATATGGGAGACAAAAACCTGAGAAGAGAGTGAATGCTGTATTCTGGATTATTCTTCTTAACCTTGCTATATTTGTGGCAGATCACATTTTTCTGGTACTTGATTTGTCTCCTTCTTTTGGTTACATTAGTCTTATATATATATTTTTTGCAAAGTATGCATGTATGTTTGTAAACATTGATCTCAATCATGCATACTTGCATCGAGAGATTTAGGTCAGTAACACTGTTTTCACAAAATATCAGCCTTGATACCTTCTGTGATTTAGACATATGTTTGAGTTATTGATTCCTGTAAATATCATGGGAAAATGCGGTATCAAAATACCAATTTAATATTAAGTTCTAATTTAAATACTCATCTGTCCCATTAGATTTGCATCAAAGAGAAAGAGAGTAAGTTTTAAGAAAGTGGTTATAAATGAAGAGAGAGAATGAATTGTGTGAATGAAATTAAAAGAGAGTTAAAATGTATGGATGAGATTAAAAGAAAGTGGTGGGCCATGGGGCATTGTTTAAAAATAGAAATGATGCAAATTAAGTGGGACGGATCAAAATGAAAAATGCTGCAAATTCAATGGAACAGAGGGAGTAAGTAATATAGTACATGTAAATAATGAGGGGGTTGCTTTTGTTTAGAATTTTGATTGTTTATGTTTATTATATCGCTATTACAAAGGGTGTCTTGCTGGTAAACTCACAGGTTCGAGACATCAAAGCCCTTTACTTGTTCCACAATCGTCCTGCTTGGTACCAGTTTGTGACAGCTGCCTTTTGTCATGCCAATTGGTAAGGTTTCCAAAAGCTGTAGAAGTATTAACATGGTTGATCTAAGGCTTTGATATTTTGAGCGTAGCGCATAGTCATATACGACCGACATTATAATCTAGGACACACTCTAGAAGCTCTATTAATAGTGTTCTACAACTAACAGTTTGATCCTCCCAACCAGGGGTGGACCCATGATGTATTTTACCTGATATATATTCGATATTTTTTACAATATTTTAATTTCAGTATAATTTATAATTTATGGTGAGGTTTGGGCACTTCTAGGCTGTCCCCTTCATGCGTCACCTCAGCTCCCAAGTCCCAACTATAAAACAATCACAATCCGTTTGGTAGGTAGTAATAAACGATGGTAATGAAAATGAAAACTAGTGTAATTTTGGTTGAAAAATCTGTTGGCTACTTGGATGGTCATGCTTGTCCAACTTCAATCATCTCATTTTCTTTATAAAATTCATTCCAATGCATTACCATCGGAGAGGTGGTATTAAGTGGTAATGAAAATTTGTAAACAAATTTTTTTTTATCATCAAAGTTTTATCATGGGAATGACATGGAACTTTTGATGGGATTTTACACTATAAATCATTCCCATTATCACCATTTAGTACCACTAACTAAAAGGGCCGTTAGTGCTTAGCCTCTGCAAATCCTATATTCAGGTTTTCTTACATATCAGTAACATTGGGTACTGGTCATGTTTTCTGCAGGAATCATCTTTCGAGCAATCTTTTCTTTTTATATATTTTTGGTAAGGCTATTGTGATAGATTTGGACTGAAATATGAACATATTATGTTTGCACATTATGAAATCTGAAAGCACCTTTCCACTAAATGAGCAGGGAAGCTCGTGGAAGAGGAAGAGGGTAGCTTTGCATTATGGCTTTCTTATATCCTAACAGGTGCTGGCGCAAACCTCGTTTCTTGGTTGGTTCTCCCAAGAAATGCAGTTTCTGTTGGGGCCTCTGGTGCTGTGTTTGGCTTGTTCGCAATAAGTGTTCTTGTGAAGGTAATTTTTTGTCGTGAATGCTTAATTATTCGACCCTTCTTCCCTTGTGACATACCTAGCTGCTTGCAGATGTCGATGGATTGGAGAAAGATTCTTGAAGTACTAATATTGGGCCAATTTGTGATAGAGAAGGTGAGAAATCTGATTCCTCTCCAGTTTACATTTAGTTCCCTGTATAACTCGGTTAAATTACGCAACTTATACTTAACCTGTACAAAACATATCGGTTCGTATCTGTTTAGCACATCATGGTCCTTAGTAAATATGTTTCACATCATATGTTAATGTATTACGCCTGCTGTATGGAAATGATTGATCGTCTTGAACTGTTGATCTCTTTGAAAACGCTGTAACCTAGTACTTATTCAACCATGAAAAAGTTTTCAATTATTTCATATATCTTTGGCGTGAACCTATGTTACTTGGACTCGAGTACTAATGTTGGGTACGTGTCCAAGTGTCAGATACGTCTAAACATTCAATTTTATGCCTAAAATGACGTGTCTAAGTGTCATACCAATGTCAGATTATCAAGAATCAGACACGGGTACGTGAAGCAAAATGAAGAGTCCGAGTAACAAAGGCGTGAACGACACAATTCTGGTCTTACTGGTTTCATTTCTATTATTACAAAATCGTTGGTTCAAAAAAGCGTTCCATTAAATGATGGACAAATTTGAATGCTGTTCCCTTATTCTGATAGATGCATTTGCCGTTCACCCAATTCGATATATTTTAGAAGTAATCAAGTGAAAATAGTTTGATGATATTCCTTTAAACTATGGATGAGCTCACGGGTGTAAACCAAACCGCTTGTTTCCTCATCGACATGTCTTTCACACGTTTTCATGTCACAACTTATTGGAACTTGATATAATGTTGATAAATAACTCGTACGATTCTGGTACTAGGTTATGGAAGCAGCTCAAGCATCAACTGGTTTGTCTAATGGCTTCATTGGAACGTACGCATTACAGAATGTCAACCACATTGCACATCTGTCGGGTGCTATGGTTGGGGTACTTTTGGTATGGTTAGTCAGTAGGGTTCCCTCTGACCCCTCCGAAAAGGAAGGATTTTCCGACAGGAACAAACGATAATTCAACTTCCGAAAGTGCAATGAAAGCCAGTATTCAGCACATTCAGTACCAGGCTCATAGCTGCTCCTTTTCCTACTGAATACTGATTGCTTTATTTATCATATAAATATTTATAAATCATAGTTGTGCTTTTTTGCCTTTGTAGATCATATATAAAACACACATACCGCGTTAGGGGTTATGAATTATGATGTTTGTAGCCTTTAATCATATATAAGTATAAATTATATTGCTCAAAATAGCATTAAGTTGAGAATTTATTATCAAAACATGCCTATGTGTGTAATAATTAATATTTCAAATTTTCATTATTAGCTTTTATACATGGCCTTTAGGAGTTAGGACTATAAATAAATATCATTTTGCTTTGTTTAGTGCCTAAAATCAAAGAAGTTGCAAATAAGAAAAGTAATAATAATATCTAGGTGGAAGCATATATAAGATTCATGTAATACATAAGGGTAACAAAATGTTAATAAGTGCTAAAATCACATCTATTTCTTTGATGGCTAAACCTATAGTTAAATGAATCATGTAAGTGGAAAAAATCAATAGCTAGTCTCTTGAGAAACGTATTTCAAACTTAACCCATTAAAAATTAATATCCACTTGTCGAGTTCTTAATGCCTACTTACATTATCCTCAATGCTTAATAATCGTATCTTTAATGTCCATTTTTGATATTTCAAATGTCTACTTATGTCATCTTAATGCCTACTTATAATATTTATAAAAATACATAATGAGTCGGCCAAACTAGAGATGGTCTCTCAAAAATACCGTCTCTCACGAGAATTTGTGAAAAGTCAAAGTATTTCAACTAAAAAAAAGTATATTGAAATAATCTTTAGTAGCCACAAAATATTAGTCAATGCAAGTTTCTTTCCAAAAGATTTCATCCCACATGGCATTCACCGAGGTTGTGTACATCTGTACAACTGCGTACATCTAACTTTCTAAACTCTCCCTAGGTGGAAATGATGTGACTAACGATCCATTTGGTGGTCGTTATTAAATGGTGGGAATGAAATGACATCCACCAAGAAGGTTTCATTCGAAAAGATAGGCACAACATATGCCGTGCTGTGTTTTATGTAGCCTTGCTCAACGCTCCCAACTCTTTATGACAAAGTACCCAATGTGTATCAAATATAATCAGCAGAAATACAAGAATAAGACCAAAATAAACAGATCATTAAGTAATATGAATCTTGTCCACATTTCAAAAGCCATTTACAGTAAATTCGGGTTTCTGCACAACCCCCTTTAATAACGAGCTAAGCATGGTGTTTCGACTTGAGGGGAACAAAGAAACTTCAGTGGTATCTACAAGTAATAAGTGTCAGGTGAATATTCACCTTAGTAAAATTCTTGAAACGAGACATTCAAATCCTTAGTTGAAGAAGACCAATGTACATGAAAGAGCAAGGTGACTGTACAAACCTAGCTGCCCATGAGATCGTTTCTGACAAATGATTGGTAGTCTGGTCCCAAATCGACAAGCTTGAGCAGCATTGATCGGTTTAGCAGCAGTACTCCACGAAGAGTCTGATGCATCCCTCACTACCATACTACTTTTCATCGTTCCAGGGCCAAACCCTTTTGAATCACCCACAATTCCGTTGGGTGTCAGCAAAATGTCGGAATAAGAATTTGGTAGTTGTTTCTGATGTATATTTTCGGGATTTTCCACCGTAAACTCCTCACTGTCGTTTATCTGATCTGACCTTGATCGGTTTCTCGCTGAAACAAGAACTCTCCCCACTTCTTTAGCTACTCCAGCTGCCTGCCAAGCTTCAGCGATGAGTGTGTAAGTGCTTTCTTCGGGCTGTATGCCGAATTCTTCCATCATCTGAAGCATTTCTTCAGATTTCCATGGTTGTTTTGCTTCTCCGTATCCCCATATTAGGGTTTCGAAGGTTTTCAGATTTGGTGATACCCCGTATTCACACATTGTCTCGAAGATTTTGTTCGCACATTCCATTTTTCCTTGACTGCACCATCCATTGATGATAGTTGTGAACATCACAACATTAGGATGAAGACCCATATTTATCATATGGTTTAGTAGCTCCTCAGCCTTTTCGGGTTTCTTTGCACGCGTATATCCTTTAGCAAGGATGCTATATGCATGAGCATCTGGCTTGATTCCGGACTTGACCATATGATCAAATATTTCCTGGCACTTGTCCATGAAACCAGCAGCACTCCATGCATTCATGATTGTGCTACATGTTATAACATCTGGTTTCACTCCAAATTCTTCCATTAGTTTCAAAACCTGTCAGCATAATGGAGCGTATTTTATGATCGTATTCATAACAGTTCACAAGAATGATCGAATTTGACATTCAAGAGCATCAAGTTTAACTTTTAATGTTTAGAATCCAAAAGAGGCGCATCTACAGAAACGGAGTAACATGCACCTAGCTATATTCTTTGACAGAAAGTCCTAAGAATGTAATAACACAAGAACTGAGAGGGATACCTAGCAACTAGAAGTGTTCAAAACAAACCCAACGACTCGATATTTACCCGACCTTGTAACCGAACCCTCCTTGATCCTTCAAGATGAATTTAAACTTATGTGAAAATCAAGTAGACACAAAATACCAATTTTAAACCGACCTGAAAACGTGGCCCGAAACAGACCAGATAACTCGAATGAACACCTCTACTAGCAACCCTTCCTAGAAGGTGGGTTCAGGAGCATATTGGTGCTATCTTTAGAGAGTGGATACGTTGGTTGTTTGCCTATTTTTCACTTGTTTTATACTTGGTGGTTAATAAAATTCTTTTTTATTGCCAAAAAACTAAAAAATAAAAATTTATCCGAAGTATGATAGAAATGTGAAAACTCACCTCGTCAACCCCTTCCCTATCTGTGGTATCGAGAAATCCTTTAATCAGTGAATTGAAAACAACAAGATTAGGACGCGCGCCAAGTCCTTTCATCTTATGCACAAATCTTAAGGCATCCCTCAGTTTACCTTCTCTACAATACCCACTTGCTACGATACAACAGGTTCTTTCGTTGGGTTGTAAATTGCTCCGCTGCATCTCCAATATGATCTCTTCTGCAAGCTTAGTGTTGCCATTTTGAACATATGCTGTAGCAAGCGTGTTATAAGTAACCGTATCAGGTTTCAATCCGGAAGCCATCATTTTTTGAACCACATTCCACGCTTGTGCAATATTACCCGTGCTACACCAAGCTCTAACCAACACATTGTATGACCTAAGATTGGGCCTCGCTGATCCAATAATCAACATCTGCTCAAGCAGTTTCATTGATTCTTCCGGCTGACCAGCAATGCCAAATCCTTTCATCAAAGTGTTGTAAGTGCTGGTACTTATTCTGTGTCCATTTTCTTTCATTTTCTGTAATGCTTTCATAGCTTCCTCCATATTTCCCGACTCCGCAAATGCGTTTATGACAGCATTGAAGAACACAGAATCGGGTTTCATTTCGTTTTTTTCAACTTGAGCAATGATCGGGTGTATGAATTCAAAGCGTTTGAGAATGGTTAAGGCGGCTAGTAAAGTAGTGTATGATATTAGTGATGGAACATGACCATCTTCAATTAACTGCTCGAAAATTGACTGTGCATCTTCAGCCTTCCCTTTTTCGAGCAAAATGTTCATCAACTTTGTTTTGGTACGAACAATTTTGCAACTAGTTCTTTTTACGCACGAGGCACAGCAAATTGAGTCTGGATCAGGGTATAACCGGATAGCATGAAACTTTTGTCCCTGTAGCGGTTAATCATAATATTGGTCAGACGGCCTTTCATTTCAACAGGTTCAAGAAATTTGAGAACACAATATACATACAATAAGACTGGAGATATCTGTTAACAATAAGAGTAAATTAAATCCTAATACATATACCTAGTTGAAATATGAGGATTCTACATAGATAGAAGGTTTAACCCAAGTATGAGGCATGTCTCACGTTGAGATGACCTCAAAACAAGAAGCTCATAAGCTAAAAGTTTTTATTATTGGGCTATTTAACCCAAGTATAAGGCATGTCTCATCAAGAATTTGAGTATAATAATAGATGATATTCGATATACTTTCTTCAATAGCCAACCAACAGAACAAGGTGGATTAAAGAGTAATGACAAGATGATTGAAGACCCCTTTTCTTAACCATCAATACAGAACAATTTTAGGACTAACCTGATTCTAGAACCTAACCCTAGATGGTTGTGCCACATAATTTGCTAATCTACTCGTGAATTATGTATCGAAAAAATCAAAATATAATCAATTTTGGACTATATTTGGGTCTATTTCACGAATTGCAATTTCAAATAGGAATTATGTTATGATGCTAGGTGGAGATAAGACTAGACAAAATAATTTGGCGGGAACACTAGTTTCAACTTTCAGCTAGTGAGTCAATTAACCTTGATTTCACATGGCAAGATGAAAAATTCATATTAGCTTATCTAACCGAATCCTGATCAATGGAAACTAGAAAGCATTGAGATGGGTTTTGGGGGAAGGGTTCTGAGTGAAGTTACTGTTCCACTAACAACTTCGAGTAGCTCTAGCCTCTATGTCAACTTTACACAGAGCATGAATCACGAACACTACAAAAAATAAGTCAATCAGTTTTAAGATTTACCTTTGTAGATATTGGTTGAATGGCTTCTCTCTTGGAGACAGAAGCTCCTCCAGGGTGCTTGAGCATAACATAAAAGTTGGTCATATCTCTTACAATGCTTCCTGTAACTTCAGTATTAGCTGATTCTGATATTTCAGATATCAACCCCTAATTTCGGATAGCTTGTTTCTTAACACTTGGCCCCAAGTTCATAATTCCATTACAAGTTTCCCTGAAGAACACACAAGTATCATAAAAGTCAAGGATTGATGTTCAGTGTCAGGGGTGATCATTGTCCAATCCTATTCTACTTGCAAACAGGGACACCATCAAGCCATTAGCTTAATCAAAGACTACAAATACTATTAACAACATTTGTTATACGCATACTAAATAGAAGCGCATTCAATCATGTGCATTTCTTACTTATATTAATGAGAAATTGTTGATGATGTTTGCTACAAAGGGTCACTTGAAAACAAGCCAAACCCTACCTAGATGGGAGCTGTTTAATGGCATTAGGGTAATGGAATATTGTTGTTATATACACATATTGCAGACGACTACATTAAAATGTGCTGACCGCTGAAAATATAACATCAACCCATGACCCCAACATTTGATGAAATTGCAAAACTAACTTACAATAACACCCTAGAAAATTAAGAAATATGCATCTGTAATCTGTTACGCTAAATATATCTTCACTTTTCATGAAATGTGCTCTCAAAGATCCTAAAAGACCAGGACGAGGATGGGAAAGCAAATACTTATTGACGGAGGCTGATGGTGTATGTGATCAACGTGAAGCCAAAACAACTTCTTTGTTATTACAAGGGTCAGACAACAACATCCCACCCCTCAACGCTGCCTTGGTGGTGTAGGGGAGTAAAATGTTGTTAACAACAAAGCAATATTCCTAGACAAAAACAATTTGTGCTGCACTACAATCCCTTTCCATTTCTTTTCTCCAAATAAAGCCAACCCAATAAGGTTTATGAGAGCATCCAGCATAGGGAAAACAAATATGAGTCTCAACTCTCAATCAATGATTCTAACGCTACATGCCTACATTCTAAATCAAAGACATCCAAAATCAAACTAAGAGCATGTTTGGTATCTCATTTTCTGACTCGGTAACAGTATCGGATAAGTATTTTCATTTACTATTTGTTTGATAGGATATTTTCTAAACAAAATAGCTTACCTATGGATAAGAGTTACCCCTGAATTGTTACTGGAAAGATATCACCAGTAACAAATTCTACTAGCTCACTTCTTTGTTCACCTTCCTTTTTTACTCTCCTCTTAACCCAATTACCCAAATATGAGTTTTGATTCCATTAGTTACATAAACCAAACAAGTTTCGAAAGCAAAGCTTATTTTTTCCATTACCCTATCTTTTTTTATTCCATTTCCTTTTCATTCCACCTGATATACCAAACACCCCCTAAGTCTATTGTTTGGCTACAGGATTTGCTTTGACTACCATATTAATCTCCTAAAAGCTTACACAAATACCATGTTTTCCTAGCTTACCTAGCCCACTTTTCTTCATCCTCATTCTCCACTAGAGCTTCACAATTAAAGATCAAAGAGAACAGACTGCAGACATGAATACCACTATTTAACCTTGTCCTGTACTCATAGATTCATGTATATTGCTGAGACTTAGGTTCTCAAAATGAAAAGCAGGTTTCAAAAGTATACATATAGATATACACTCACCATCATAGCTTCCATAAGCAAGATATATCAGGTACAATGATGATGTACTAAAGGCAAAAATAACAGGCAAAATTGTCAAAAATAAATCAACCTCTGCTTGATTTGCTAAAAATAAATTAATTATTGTTAATATTAAATAAACCAACTTAATGAGTATAATTGCTAAAAATAAAGGTTGGTTTATTATTTACAATTTCACCAAAATAACAATTCAATTTATGGGTTTGAAGCTGTTTCACTCTCTTCCCTTTCTTAAGTCCCCAAATCACAAATCAATTATAAAGTTAGAATCACAACAATATCAAATTATTTACCAACTTTTTGAGCATACTCCTAAAAGTTACTCCTACCTTAATAATATTATTATACTACCTATATAAAGCAGTATCACACAGAAAATTGATCAAAAAAACAACTTAAAGCTCCAACATTCTTGGAAACACATAAAAACAGAAAATCTTAAACTCAAAACCCTCAACTCCTACTTAAAACTATGAGCAATAAAATAAAAACCCATCCCTAAAATAGAAGAAAACCCATGAATTGATGAACATATGCAAAAGGGGTTAAGAGAAAACAGGTAAAAATAGTACCTGATGGTGGATTACCGATTACTGAGGCTGAAGAGTGTGTGAATGTTGTTCTAGAAGGGAATATGAAGGTGGTGATGAAAATATAGGAAGAAATGCAGATTAAAGAGAGTATGGGATGGTCAGTGACGTGTTGGAAGTGGGATGGTACTATCCACATATATGTCGGAAAGGATTGGAAAAGAATTGGACTTTATTGGATAAAATGAGATTACTAGGTGGAAAATATCATTTCCAGGCATTCATCTATGGCACAACGGGGTGCTTGATAAAGACTTGTAGCGTTATCGGTCGTTGGCTGGTAGTTTGTTTTAAAAGGTTTTTTTTATTGCAATTTTATTTGTATGAGATTGTATCGCTGTAAGATAAGCTTATACAAAAGAGTAAAGATTTATTAGTAAAAATTATAGAAAAAAACAATGAATTTGAATTCATATTTTTATAGAAATCAACTTTTTAAAATAGTATAAGCTGATCTAATTGAAGTTGTCTCATGGTGAGACGGCCTTAATAAAGAGTAGACCAATTAGCAAAAGCTAATGAAAAATCCAACTAAATTAACTTTTTATTTTGCTTAAAATTAATCTTTTTAGTTGGATACAAAATCTTACCAAACACCTCAAATTGTCTCAAGAAAAGGATGGAACTTGTTTATTAACTTTTTAAAGGATGGAACTTGTTTATTAACTTTTTAAAGGATGGAACTTGTTTATTAACTTTTATCGTGAGAGACCGTCTTATCGTGAGACCACTGACCACTTATTAAAAAATAGCTCAATCAGTTTAATTATAATTTTTTATAATATACGTCACTAATTGATCAATTTAAGATCATAATTGATACCTTATAGTTTAAAAATAATATTTTTAAAACGTTAAAATTGAAAAAAAAATTAAAAAAATAATAAAAAAAATCAATTTTCAACGTGTTATTTCGTACTAAAAAACTAATTTGTAATAACTTTTAGAAAAGTTAGCAAATTGTTTTAATCTTTGACAAGTAATTTTGAAAAACTTTAAATTTATCATTGCATATTTTTTATGTCTCTTTGAATTTGTACTATATAATTTAATTATGTGAAAGCTACAAAAGAAAACACTATGTGATATACTAAATTTTAAAAAATTATAACTTTTATTTACCCAAAATTACAATATACTAAATTTTAAAAAAATAATATATAAATAATGACATTAAAGCTACATAGCTAGGTATTATAAAACAAACTATTATGTGACTTAGTGTGTTATTTTAAGATAAAACACTAACGATAATTTAAGACCATGAAGGGGCAAAATTTGTTACTTTTAGCTTCCTAAATTAGCAAAATAACATGTATTAATTATAAATCTTGATAACACCTCATTTCATACACTTTTTTTTAAAGCGTAACCTTTAATCATCAATTAAATGAGATTTATGAGATTTTTTCTTGGAAGATTAGAATATGTTCTCTTTTAATGAGAGAAAATGAGGAAGAAAATGGGTAAACTCGTGAATAAAATATTTTATTGGGTCTCGGCTGGTGTTATTTAGATTCAAAGTAAATCATTATTTGACTTAGGAGTTGCTATTTAATGAACTGTTAAATTACATAGCGGTTTAATTTAATTTATTTTTATTGCCTCTTAAAAATTAAATAATACAATATTGAAAACGATCGCCAAATACTTACGATGTTAAGAACAAACAACAATGAGCAAAATTAAGTTTGACAAAGTAACAAACAAGGACACAAAGATTTAAGGAGGTTCACCCAATGATGGCTACGTCCTCCGTGGTGTGTAGTTTATGTTTATATTATATCAAATGAATACAAACAACACTTCAATATGAAGAATTACAATTGAGATAGAGATAACAACAATAGGCTATGTGTTTGGCTTAAGGGTTGTGTTTGATGTGTTTTGCATACTTGAAGTGTGGGTATGAGAGCCCTATTTATAGTGCTAGGTACTTGAAGATGAATGACTCACATAAATACATAGTTAATTTAGGGTAATGAATACTATGAAATAACTCTAAGAACTTGAAAAGGCATTATCTCAAGAGTCACACACATGAGACTCTTCACCTTAATCTTCATTAACACCAATAATTCCCATGAATACTCTTCACCTTATTACACCCTTTTGGATTCCACAACTCAAGAGTCACACACATGAATTCAACCCTTTAATGTGCACTCAAGTCACACATTAGTATATTATCATTTATAATCACATTAGTATACTACCATTCATAACACAATATAATAAAATAAAATAAAATTAAGATTAAATGAACTATGACGTGACTTGACAGTCATTTATTGTGGAAAGAAATTTTTTTTAAATAGAATCAAACATATTATACTACATGGATAGTACGAAAGGAATTAAGTTTCATTAGGTTATAATTTCAAAAATAAGTAGATATTTTGCATATTTTGGCAAAAGATCGTTGTCGTAAGAGCTAAAATGTGTTTTAAGAACCAAAATAAGTGTTAACTGTACTTAAAGTAGATATTGTAAGACTTAGAGTGGTATTTTAAGATCTAAAAGTAGATGTTATATGATTGAAATTACGTGTTCTAAGAATAATGACGTGTTTTATGATGAAAGTAGGTGTTACAAATCCAAAATAGTTGTACGTTATAAGTAGGAATAATCATGGATCCAGGACCCTATTGGACCTGTCTCTTTTATAAGGGTCTGGGTCTTATTTTTGGAGACCCGTCGGATTCGGATCGGATATGGATCTAAAAAATAATTGGCAGGTCTGGATTCGGGTTTGAGGGTCCGAACCCGGACCCAGACCTGACATCTGGACCGTGGACCCACCCCATAGACCCGGACCCGGACCCGGACCCTTATAATTATTAAATTATCTTACTATTTTGTGAGTATTGTGACTTTTGTCTAATGTTCTGACTTCTGTCCATACCCCAAAACTTCATTTATTTTCTATTTACATATATAATATAATATTTGCTAATTGATAATTGTTACCCCTATTTTATTATTTTCTATTTATATATACTTATATATTTAGTTTTATGCAAATTGGACTATAATTTAGACAAGTGTTTTTAGAAATTACTTTGTATTTGAATTTCATAGACTCGAATTATTGTTTGTAATAGAATTTAAGCGTATATGGACGACGCTATGGATGTATAATTAGTATTAAATATTTGTAAAATACTTTAATGCCTTACAAAAGGTTTAAATATGACAAATCAAAGAGTTTTTTTAGTCTTATCAAATCTGGAGGGTCTGGGTCTAGGTTTGAAAATTTTGAACCCTTAGGGTTTGGATCGGGGTCTGGATCTACAAAAAATAAAAAGGTTCGGGTTTGGGTCTGGGTCTGGGTCTGGGTCTGGCTAGACCCGTTCCAGACCCGCCGCATGGTCATCTATAGTTGTAAGAGTCAAAGCAAGTGTTTTAAGATGCAAAGTAAGTATTATAAATATATACTAAAATTGGTGTTGCTAGACTCGAAGTAGGTGTTTAATGATTCAAAGTAAGTGTTTATTGGACACAAAGTTGCTATTTATCTAGCATGGAGGTAGATATTTTAAGACTCAAAATGTTAGAAAGCATAATTATTTTAGGAAAGTTAGTTATTATTTTTGAATAATATATCTTTATTTAGATTCTTAATACTAGGTGTTGTTTGTTTAGTTATTTTATTATAAATAAGGGCTCACATTGTACATTGATAATTAAAAATAATTTAATATAAGTAATTTCAAATGCTAAAATTAGTTTATGAAGTTCTTTATGTTATCAGAGTTGATGGTTTCCGATCATCTGAAACAAAAGAATGGTTTTCCGTTAAATAAAAAACAACTAGCAGGTTCGAAAAGAATGACGTTCCCGCCGAATTAAAAAAAAAAGCCTCGAAAATAACTCATATGTAATCCCACATCAAAGAATTAGAGAGAGGTTGACTAACATATAATTGATGAACTACTCCTCATAATACCAATTGGTTTTAAGATAAAACCCCATCAAACTTATATGCAGTCAACTCTTCTCTTAAGCGGGTCTTATTGTGTGCAAACTCAATAGCAAACTTACCATGGTCAGTGTTTTTAAATTTAAAGTAGGCATTTTATCAAATAATTCTTCTATATTGATTTTTGGGAAATTTCACATGGTGACTCAAAGTTTTGGCTTTTTCCACGTGGTGGACAAACATTTTTTGATTCATGTGGTGATCCTAACTTTAACTTTTCCACTTTGTAGGCAAAAGGATAATTTTTTGCTAAATTTACGTTATTATTGCCATTATAATGACTTTTTTCATAAACCCAAATGTCACAATCACCTTTGTGGAACACGGATTTTAAAAATTTGTTCGAAATGAGTATTTAATTTAACAAAAAACTAATATTGTGGCTACCATATGAAAAAACTGAAAGCTTGAGGTCATCCCAAGTATTAAAAAAATATTTATCTACCACGTGAAAAATTCAAAACCTCATGGTCACCATGTAAAAATTTCCCTTGAAATTTTGATGTATTTCCATTGAAAATAGGAAAAATTATCAAGAATAGTACAATCTTTTGTTCATTTCTTTTAGTAATACCAATTTTTGATTAACCATGAATAATATCAAACATATAATATTCCTAACATGTTAAAAATCAAACTATAAGAAAATATATGATATAAAAAATTGATAAATTAAATAATAAACTAAAGTTGATACTCATTATTTTAGAAAAAATTCTCTAAGTTCATGGTATTCATGATTAATCAAAAATTAATATTATTATAGAGAAATAAAAAAAATTACATTATTCACGATAATTTTCCATAAAAATATAATATTTCTATTTCTTTTTTTTTTTTGCATTTTGTACTCACTAGGGGTACTTAAAAATAAAAATTCATGGACCAGCAAAAACTTAGCAACCCTTCACATTTTGAAGTTTCAACCAAGAGACAAAAAAAAACTTGGAAGATCTGAATTTTCCAACAATTTTTATGACTCATACCGTGTACAATTATTCACTTTTCAAATATTAGAATATAAAAATTTCCATTTTAGCATTTCAATGTTTAACTGCTTGTATACCCAACATTCAACAATAGAGAAAATCATCTGGGTCTCAATTTTTTTCTTCTAACCCTCTTAAAAATTCTTGAATCCTTGTTTCGACATCAGGGAAAAAATGTTGAGATTATGGAGATGGTATCAAAATTGTTTAGCAGTACACCCAGTCAAAACCCAAATGATTAGTTCTGGTGTTCTTTGGGGAGTTGGGGATATTACTGCTCAGAGTATTACCTACTCCATGGCCAAGAAAAAACTCCAAGTTTCTGTAAGAATCCTTTTCTCTTCTATTGCAAAATTTTAATGGGTTATTTATGTTATTGTTGTTGAATTAGAGTATGTTTTATTTCCTGGTGAAAGATTATAATTTGGGTTTTGGAATAGCTTTTTGGACTTGTTTCTGATTGATTTAGGGTTTCTTGGTAGTTCGAAAAATTGGGTATTTGTAATTATGGAGCTATATTATGTACTGAAAAATGAAGTTTTAATTTCTGTTAATTTTTAAAAGAACATGGATTCCAAATTTAAAGGTAGCTATAAGTTGTTCAATCTTGAATGTTAGTTGATAATTGATTGATGGTGGCTATTGTGTGTTTTTGTTTGTGGGATTGCCTTATTATATCCCTTTTGCTTGCAAATCTGTTGCATTTTTATATGCAGATTTATTGTCTGCTGTTGCATTGATCAAGTATGAGCTCCTAAGGGTGTGTTTGGATAAAATAGAAGGAAAAGAAGGGGAGCGGGAGAGGGTAAGGGGAGGAAAAATAGATGAGTTTTCTTCCAAATGTCTGCATTGTGGGAAACGTTTGTTGCTTAAAAATCATAAAAAATGTCTTCTCGCCATTTGTTATCATAATGCAAAAATACGGTTTCGGTCACAGTCGCGGTAATTGTAGCAAAACGGATTCATGGCTAATACGGATGATTTTGTGGTCAATGCGGCCTACATTTTAATCGCGGCAAATTCAAAAAACTTTACAATAAGGTCGTAATACGGTGATGGGGCGTTGTTTTTGCACTATGTTTGTTATTTGGTATTAAAATTGAAGAAAATCCGCCCCCATTTCCGTCCATTTTCTTTAATCCAAACAAAACATAAGTGTTAATATAGTATGAGGTTATTTGTGATTGAACCGGTCTGAGCTTTCAAATCGCGGAAGCTTACTTTGATTTTTAGTTACTAACAAACAGCTGAATACATTCTTTCTTTTTTCTGAAAGTGTTGCTAATGATGCTGTCAACTTTCTTATGGGTGCTAAATCTTTCTGAGTAAGGTTATGTTTGATTTATGTTTCTTGGTTGTTTAGCTTTCAAGGGTTTGTGTTGACCCTATCAATGCCTAATGTATGTAGCTTAGTTTTGTGAGTTGTTATGTTAGTTTTATATATACGGGCATATGACTTGTATCCTTCTGATTGTGTGCTGGGAGCCGGGACCAGTGTCACATGATTTACTAATCACCTCGTAAATTGTGAATCGAAAAAACCGAATTATAGTCGGTTTTAGGCTATTTTTGAACCATTTTGAGAGAATTGCGAATTCAAATGGCGAACAACTAACGAATTATGTTTCACTGCTTGGGACCAATATTCAAGCTAGATTGCATGTTTAGTTTATTTACATAAAAATTTGCATAATCTTGTATTTTGTATGCTCGTATAAGTAATTATTTTGCATACAATAGGAAAAGGGCAAGCAATTGCAAATCAACTGGAAAAGGGTTGCTGCCACAAGCTTATTTGGCCTTGGGTTTGTTGGACCAGTTGGTCACTTCTGGTTAGTTTTTGCTCTTCTAATATTTTTTTTTTTTTTCAGTTTTGGGGCATAATCCGTTTGCTTTTTCGGAGTTTATAAATTCAAGTGCAAATTTTTTCCTCTGAAATGTTTTGCTTTGATAATTTGAAACTTAAAAATTCAGCACATTGACATTTGACTATTAGATGAAGTCATCCTTGTATATTGTTGTTTTCGTTTTACTTTGTTCTTTGATGAGAACATCATGCACCATATATCGGAGGGGTATCAGTTGTTGTCTGATCAGGGGCGTATCCAAAATAAAACAATGATGTCCATGTATTAAGTATTGTTTTTAAAATTGTAAGGCTTGAACCTTGTGCAATGCTATCATACACTTATATTTTAACTAACTTAATCAATACACTTATTAGCATAGCTAGAGATATTACTTATAAAATACTGTTAGTTGACAACATTGAACTGGGCTAGATCCGCCCTTGTGCCTGATAATGTGGTTGTGAATCTTATTACTAATATTTTCAACTTGTCGCCCTTAGTTCTGAATTCAAAGGCTTAGGAATTTATCTTTAATGTTTGTACTATAAATGTGAGAAAAGATTGATGGAATCTATAAGTTTAATTCTTGTAATCTTTTTAGTTACTGACGTTCATGCTGTATCCAAATAAAGAATTACTTTTCCTCTATGTGCATTAAGAATGACAAGAATGTAGTCTGTTGAGTCTATGATGTTCTATTACCCTAATGCCAATAACTGTCTCCAGCTAGGCAGGATTTAAGGGGTCTGATGTACGCAACCTTACTCTTACTAGTGTTAAAAGAGTTTGTTTCACATTTTAAGAAATACACATAATTTAATGAGTCATTTCAGTATAGTCCATATAATGTCTTTAACTTGTTTTTTTAGTTATGCTTGCTATGGTGATTACAAGCGTAGTAGAGATAAGTTGATATTATTCCACCACCGTAAGGTTCTGTTCTGCGCAGGCATTGTCGATATATTTTGCATGCTATGTTGTCTGACAGTAATTAATTTTGAACAATTTATGGAACTCTCATTTTCTCGTACTCTTGGTATTTTAGGTATGAAGGCCTAGACCGTTTCTTGAAATTACGAATGAGGATGCAACAAAATTCCGCTCGGTTTGTTGGCTCTAAAGTTGCACTTGACGGGATTATCTTTGGGCCTGTGGATTTACTAGTGTTCTTCACTTATATGGGCTTTTGTAACGGAAAAAGCGCTCCTCAAGTCAAGGAAGACGTGAAAAGAGACTTCATCCCAGCCTTAGCCTTAGAAGGTGGCATATGGCCAATCCTTCAGGTTGCTAACTTTCGATATGTACCCGTGAGGTATCAACTTCTTTACGTCAATGTCTTCTGCTTAATCGATAGCTGTTTCTTGTCGTGGATTGAACAACAAGAGGACGCAGCATGGAAACATTGGTTTAAACAGATTCTTCATCTCGAGGGCCAAAAGGACAAAGGCGGATGATTCATTTCTTTCTTCAAGAAGTTTATCGAAGAGTCTTGGAATGCCCGTATGTGGGTTTTTGGTATCGGAATCCCTTCCATTCTGATCGAAACGATTGCAATCGGTCTTTATACGAACGAAACAAAACTGTTAATGATTCTTTGTCTCGCTGACATGAAACCGTAGCTTGTTGTAAACAATATGCTGAAGTTGTTGTTGAACCTACATTGCCATTTGCCAATATATAGAATGAATTTGTTTCATGATCTAGATTGTGATTTGTGATTACCAAGTGTGATTTTTGCTAGGAATGAAGATATTATCAAGTTGACTATATATAGCCAATTATTTCTAGTTTTTTGATTTCAAATTATAATATTTTCAGTTTTTATTATTCTTTTTATTTTGTTGCAACTTACAACATAAATGTTAAAATCTAATGACTTCAAATGTGGGTTCCTAAAAATTTTAAAAAAATATTTGTAAAATATATATTGCGATGCATTATTGGTTAAACTAGTGGTTGAATGTTCTCTCTTATATTCTTATGGCTTGATTCTCTCCGCCTACAAAAAATATTTATTTTTTTCTCCTTCGATCACTAGAACAAAAATAATTTCTATGCTGTAGAAAAACATAAAAGTCTTGTATGATTTTAGTCTACAGAAAAATACCGCATAGTAAAAGAAGTGTGATATTTTAGTATGAAATAAGTCCTTTTATGTTTACTCGAGAAATACTACATAAGTGAGATGAGTATTTTCCCACTTAAGAAAATTAAAACTTCTTATGAATAGATTGACGGTTGTGGGACAAAGCTCAAAGAAATAAAAAGAATGGTGAAAATTTTAGTTTAAAACTCCCATGTTTATCGCAACTAATAATACAACTCTGATTAGAATTAATTGTAAATTATAGTCTTAATGTTTAATGTTTTTGTAAATTATATCATTAATGTTTTTTTTTGCAAATTACAGTCTTGAAAATAGCCTTTTGACCGGTATTTAAGCTAAGTGACCGGTACCGTACAAATTTAATCGTTAACCACACTTTTTACCTTTGACTTTTTTTTTTGTTTTAATTTTTTTTGAGTTTTAATATTTTTTTTCTTAATTAAATCCTTTTTCCATTAGCTTCTTCATCCCCAACTCTTCACACTCCATCTGCTCCTCACTCAATACATCAACAACTCTGTTTCTCAAATTCCAGTAATAAGTCGGAGGTGGAGACGGCATAAACTCAAACCCACCAAGACCACTTCTCTTCCTCATCTCCCTTAAAAGTCCAAAATTTAACTTCACTAATCAAAGCCAAATATTGTACACCAGCTCCTTCTGTGCTCCAAATAAGTTTGAAATTTGGCTCTTCCTTTTCGTCCCTTACACAGGTTCATTCATTAAAAACAACACCATTTCATCATTATTTGCCAATACGGCCGAATTCAACCCAATTTCACTCGTCCCAACATCTTTGGCTGTAAACTCAGCAAACTCATGAAACCCAGCAAACTTCTTCAAATAATTGCAGGAGCCAACTCAGGGGCATTCCCAACAGCATGATCCAACCTTCGAAGGCCAAAATTAAGTCCTCGAAACGATGATTCCTCGGGCATTTCCTCAAAAAATACATCTTCACACCAGAACTCTATATGATGGACAGCGAAACGATCTGATTTGGGATTAAGCCGAATGAAGTTGGAGTAACCCACGAGTTGATTCGGAGTCGGGTTGAGTTTCGGGTTTCAAAGCTCCCATTCAGATGATGAGAGAGAAAGTGAAGTGATAAAACTCAGACGGGGAAGAAGCGAAAATGGTGGTAGTGGTGATGACGGAGGAGAGAGAAAATGGTGGTTTGGAAAACGTAACAATGGATGGTGATGAATGGAGAACATAGAAATTGAAATTTATAATGGAAACTAAAATAGGAGATGTAATTTTTGGGGAATTCATGAGAGTTAGAATAATTAAAAAGAAGTGTGAATAGTTGGCTCCTGCAATTGCTTGAGGAGCAGATGAAGGAGTGTGAAGAGTTGGGATGAAGAAGCTAATGGAAGAAGGATTTAATTAAGAAAATAAAAATTAAAACTCAAAAAAAGAAGTAAAAAAAAAATGAAAGGCAAAAAGTGTGGTCAACGGTTAAATTGTATGGAACTGATCATTTGGCTTGAATACTGGTCAAAAGGCGACTTTAGAGGCTGTAATTAAAAAAAAAAAAGGTAATTCACAAAAGCATCAAACCTTAAAGCTCTAATTCACAATTAATTCTTTTGATTAATATATAAAAGTTTGGCTTTTCGATTATGGATAATATTCGTTATTGTGACTGTCTATTGATATAGATACATCGTGTGATGGTAAGGATTTTATACAAGTTTAAAAATGCAACAATATTCTTTTATTATCGTATAAAATATTCAATTTTAAAGATAGAGAAATATAAAAGAACCTTTTTAAAGACATAAAACATAAAATATATCTGTATGAGATCTCATTAAATTTGTTTTAATGTATATTTTTTTATCATATATTTTTTAATAATTTTTTATAATACATATTTAGACTTAAAATTTATTTTGAAACTATGTAAAAAGTAACGAAATACCAAAGAAGTATATATAATATAAATATATTAATAAAAAGTGAAATTTTTGTTAATTATAAATTTTAATTTTTCGGACACCAAACCCTAGCATAGCATTTAACTTCGCAAGAAGCTAATCAAACTACAGACACCAATCGTTCTCTTGCTCGGTTGCTCTTGCCTCGTCGTTCGATTGCCTCCTTTCGCCTCTATCAGGTATAATTATTAAGCTTAATTACTTTCTTAACTCTGATTATTACAATTTTACTTAGTTCCATGTTTGCCGCCCCAATTTAAAGCTTTGTTTGAAGTTTCCTTTTCATTAATTGAATTCATTTTCATTCTGGATATTTGTTTCTTCTGAGATTGCATGAGAATTATGTTCTATACTATAGTCATAGGTAAAATTCAAGATAATCGTATTATTCTTGTTTGATTTCCATTGATTATAGTCATTGTGTTGATTTTCAATTATTCTGTCATTGTGTAACCTTAGATTACGGAGCTTTTTGTGGTTGTGTGTAAAGTATTGTGGATAGTAGAGTATTATTGTGGCTTGTTAATGATTTATTTTTCTAGTAAAAGTTTCTAACACTTTTTTAGGGTTGTATGAATTTTAGTTTATAAGAAAGATGAGTTAGAATTCTGCAGAGTATTTGGTAATGAGCAAAAAGTAAATGTTGCCTGGAAATTGAGTCTTGAGGAATTGATGTATAATACAGTGTAATTTCCCTCTAATTTTCTCTTGCACTCTTGACTAACAACATTTGCTTTTCTGGATGTATTTTTTTGAGAAAGTTATCGCAATATTTTCAGGAACACAGCTTATTGAAGAAACTACATATTTGTAGGCTGCAGCCATCTCATTCAGCTTGCTCCATTGCTATTTCCCTGTGTTTCAGCCCTGATCAATTTTATATTATCCTGTCAAAGTTTGACTTTTTATATTGTCCGAATGTCGGAAAACAAGCCGTTGATTGGCTTGACATGGGAACCTAAGCTCCCATCCTTTGTACCTGCCTCATCTTCTTCATCGGGGTCGAGTAAGTCCCGTTTTGCACTTGAAAATAGCATGCTGTATAAACCTGCCTCCCAACTTATCGAGGGTTTGTATGTTCCCCCAAATGATCCTACAAAACTCAACAAATTGCTCAGAAAACAAAAAAAAGACACTGTTGGCTCACAGTGGTACGTTTTGTGCTCAATTTATTGGCTTTCTGTATTTTTTTTATCTTTTGTTGAATTTTTGGTTGATTAGTTTTGTTGTGGGAAATAGGTTTGATATGCCTGCCCCAGTTCTAACTCCAGAGTTAAAAAAGGATCTCCAACTACTAAAGGTATTTTTAAAAATTTTGGGATACGATTGTTTTGATGTGCCAATTGTATTGATTAGTTATTATGTGATTATCTCAAGCATTGTGCAAAAACAAGGCTCTTGTTCCGTTTTGTATCATATTGGCTGCATTGTACATGTTTTCAATTCCACCGAGTCAATACCCCATATCGTATAGGTGTAAAAAAACTATCTTTTGGCCATTCAATGTATATCACATGGTCTTGGATGATATTTGGAGGCATGCCAATTGCAACATCCCTAACACACCACCACAATCTTTACCACATTGGCGACCAAATCGAAATTTTTGCACCTTAATGTCCTTTAAATAGCTTTGAATGGATTAGATGGACTTAAAAGCTTCATTGTCTTAATTGTGCATTTGTTGAAGGGATGAATGTTTATATTGTTAAGATGGTTTCTTTTTATTGATTTGAGCTTAAGAATGAAGTAGGGAGATGGTCCAATTTCTTGTGGGTAGGCACTTTCCTTTGTCCTTGATTTATTGACGCATAGGTGTTGTTGAAGTCTCTGGTTAGTTGGTAAGGAAGCAAGGTTTCATAGGGAAATTGTGTATGATAAAGATATTGTTGTAAAGTTGTCAACGACACAATGGAAGAACAATCATAGTAAGTGAGTGCAGAAATAAAGATAATGTACGTGTCAACTACAAGAGATGGAAGTAGAATTAGAGTAAAGTGAATGCATTATAGTACTTATATCACGTGAAGGGGTTGGTGAAGTATTAACCGAATAAGGAAATTGCAGTAGAATTATGATGACTTAAGGAAAAGTTTTTTAATGAAGAATATTGGGAGAAGTTTGATTGTAATTTTCTTTGTTGAGCTTATACCTTTGTGATTCTGGACTATATGCCGAATGCAAATATATGTGCCTTGCTAAAAAGTAAAAACAAATGTTTAATGTTATATTTATCAACTAAGACTGTAGGACTTTGATGTCATTTGGGTATTATAACTCTATCTTGATCGTGCAGTTCTGTTCTGTTGGACGGTTTTTTTCATTTTCACTCTGTTTCTTTTATATATGAGAATAATTTGTTTTAGCTCTAGAAATAACTTGTAGCTTTGGATTATCCCCATTTGATCTTTTCTTCATCCCACCGGGCACTGAATATTGGATGCCTTGGCACTAAAATCCTTTTTTTTCTTCTTCTCATTTTCTATATTCTACACTCATTTTGAGGCTTATGAAAACAAAATATGCATGGATTACACTTGGCAGGTTGAATCATGTTTAGTCTTAGGATCTAAGCTTCCATGCAGTGTGCTATATCATAAAACATTCAACATCTGTGCTTGGCTGCTTGGTGTTTATATCTTGTTTAGACATGTTTGGCTAGGTTATTATTCTCTGCAATTTTCTGAATACATACATGATACATCTATAGACATTAGACTATTTGTGGGTTCCTATCATTACCAACACAGCTAGCCATATGGCAACTCAAATCACTTTGTACTCCCTCCGTCCCGCTCATTTTGCACCATTTTCCATTTTAATTTGTCTCACTGATTTTGCACTATTTCCTTTTTTCTTGGCAACGGTCCCACTCTCCTTTTAATCTCATTCAAAAATATATTCTTCCTTTTTTTTAACTCCTCATTTCTATCCTCCACTTGTTTTCTGTCTCATTTTCCAACCCAAGTTCCCTTTTCACAAAATTTCACCCATTTTGCAACATGTGCAAAATGAGAGGGACATATGGAGTATCTTGCTGTGGCTAGAGAAAAAAACGCAATCCGCGGCTTATCAAAGACTTGAAAAACTTCTAGGATAGTATTAGTCCCAATTTATGTTTTTTCAATGTTATACTGGACTCATGATGTATATAGAGTTGTTAGATGAGCAAGGCATAATGGGAATTTTCTTTTCTTATTGTTCTTGTGCAACTTATGAATATTATATAGCAGCCAGCTTTCTAATTCAATAGCTCTTTTAAGTGTTAGTTTTATCTTTGTTTACTTATTCTTTTCCTGTGCTTTAAAGTTCAGTTCTCTGCACAGTCTGTAGTTTAAATTAATTTTTGACCAGTTAAGTTTTTTTACCTGAGGATGTGGATTTTGAATGGGTTGTAAAAATACATCTGTTTAAGACTTTTCAGTGGTGACTTGGAGGATGAAATACCAGAGCTAGAAGTTTTTATTGAAGGACTAAATTAAAGTAAATGAGATTTTGGGATTCAAGATAACATCAATCTGGGGATTAGAAAATACACCTTTTTGAACTTTTAGATTTGGGTTAGAGTATGCTCGACCCGGGGGGTATTTAGAGAAGACAAAAGTGTTGCAATTAGTTTGCCTTTGGAGGTTTGCTCTACAGGCTTCTGCTATATCTTTCCTCTCCTGCCTGTATTTCAAAGATTTTTCTGGTCTTTGAGGTAGGGCAAACTTGTTGAACTAAAGCAAACTTGAATACAAGGAGTTGGATTGATCATGAGATATGGATGGTTCACATTGTGTAAGTCGTGGTTTGGAATGTAGGAAGGAATAACATAGCATGATTTTGGGATATACTATTCGCTAAAGTGGGTGTGATAATCTGAAAACAAGCAACGAAAGAAAGTAATAAAATGGATTTTGCTACAGTTACAGCCTTACAGGAGACATGGCAACTCATAGGTTTTTGCATATGGAAGGAGGGGGCTCAAGTGGCTTTGATGCTTGCAAGTGGGATAGGCATATTAAATTCTATAACTTGAGGAGATTGAATGTAAAATGATATAGGTGAAATGGGGGGGACAAACGATAAATGAGGAGAATGATAAAATGGTATTGGTAGAATGATATGGGGTCTGTTGAGATGGACGTCCCTTAGTGGGCAGTCGGCAAAATGAGTTGAACATAATGAGTAACATTACTTGTTTTGCAATGTTTATTTCGGCTTGTGCTGATAGATTGCATAGAGCAGACTGTGGGGCTTTTTATAGAACTCTGTTAATAATGTTTTGTACTCTCGTAGTAACGTTTATAGATTGACATTGCTGTGGGAGGATGAAGACGAGCAGAACTGTATAGAAACTTCTTCAATTTCATTGACGGTTAAAAGAAATAAAAAATACAGAAGACAGAATAAGAAGAAAATTTTCACTCCTCCCCTTGTCTCCTCTTTATATAATAGCTACCATTTATTTGATTTTAATTCTTACACCTTTCTAACTAACTACTTGGCTTCCGCTAGGCATGGCCACGGTCCGGGTTGGTCCGGTTCCGTTCCGGTTCCATCCGGTTCCGGTTCCACCCGGTTCCGGTTCCATTTGGAACCTGTCGCGAACGGTTCCGGTTCCGGTTCCGGTTCCGGGCGGTTCCAAACGGTTCCTTAGCGGTTCATGAGGCGGTTCCGGCGGTTCCAACTCACGGGACGGGCGGGTCGGACCATCGGTTCCATTTTAATTTTTTCTTTAAATTTTTGTATAATAAAAAAATACTATAATATCGCGGACGTACCTTTGATGATTACTTGATTATTAGCGAAATTCATTGCATGTCAAGTTGTCATCGTTATTGAAATATTTACTAAAATGAATGGAAAAAAATTAATTAATAAGAAACGAATCAATGATAATGTCGATAAAGATGATTAATAAAAAAAGAGGGAGAAAATGGACTTGAACCTAGTACCCAAATGAATACTAAGCTGCCTACGTATCCCGAAGGAATCAAAGCCCACGTAGTTCTTTGTCATACCTTTTATTTATAGTTGTTGAGTGTTGATTCATCGTTGTCGCTTGTCGGATTGATCCTATTCGTCTTCGTCATCATCATGTGGTTGATATTGATTAGATGCTTCCGCTGACTCTCCTCCTGACGATGATGAAGTTGTATCCATCATCATCCATGGATCATCATCGTCGTCTTGATCATCATCGTTCCTTAGTCCTTGTGTTCGTATCTCCGCTTGGTCCCAATCTTTCTTGCAAACACATATTTGAATACTATGTGGAGCAAGACGAGATCGCTTTTCATCCAGAACTCTTCTACCTGCACTAAAAGCAGACTCCGACGCAATAGTGGACGCGGGAATTGCAAGGATATCCTTTGCAATTCTCGATAAAATGGGAAATTTAAAAGATTTTTCTTTCCACCACTCCAAAATATTATAGACACTTGGGTCTATTTCAAAGTGGTGTTTTAGATAACTATCTAGTTCTAAAAATGTGGTCGAGGAAGAAGAAGATCCTACAAAACTATCATCTTGCGTCATTATGTTAGCAATTACTGAATTATAGAAAGAGGGACGAGCCGAAACGCTAGCACGCCTAGACATATCGCGTTTCGGGTTATATACACTAGCGTAAAATTCATACAGTTCAGCTAAATATTTTTTACATGTTCCGACATAATAAAATCCTATTACTTTGGTTAGGACCTCGGTTTTAAAACGTGGGTCCAAAATGGTTGCGATTCCATAAATGTAAGGAAAATCGGTAAAATATGATTTCCATTTTTCCATCATTTCAGCAAGAATCGGCCTTAATTGTGGGTTAGTATCTTCTTGTCTATGTTTAAGCAGGTGATAAAAAATAGTAATACATTCACTTATTACTAAGCGAACGTTCGGTTCATAAACATAAGAAAAAATCTTAGTCGCGTGGTCATACGCTTCTAATATGTTATGTACACCTATTGCTAATTCCCAAGTTTCATCAGCTATGAAACTATCTGTACACTCACTATATAGTTGTGTTATTACTGGGCGATAAGCAATCGCCTTTCTTAATAAATCGTTCGTTGACCCCCAACGTGTAGGAGTATCTAATGACCAATACACTTTTTTAAGTTGGTATTGGTCACATAATTGTTTATATCTTCTTTTAATCTTTCCGATCCTAAGCCATTTTACTATATCCCTAATTGGTTCTAATAATTCACTTAATTGTTTTATACCTACTTGACAAGATAAGTTAACTATGTGCGCACAACAACGTATGTGTAATAAGCTACCCCCAAGGATTAAACTAAAGGCGGGTTCGTTAAATAAAAGTTCTATACATTTTATGTTTGCGGTTGCATTATCTGTTGAACAACAAAATATTTTATCTAATAAGTTCCATTCCCTACATATCTCTATTAATCTGTATGAATGTATTATGTATGTATAAAAAACTTAAAAAGTATTTACCTCTGGCGAAATTGTATGAAACTAAGGGCTTTACTCCTTGACTTTCACAAATTTGACAAGTGCATAGGAACATATCTGGATTCTCGGTTGGTTCTTTTGTGAAATACGACCACACATGTGAAACAGCTCTACCACTAGAAGGTGGCATTGCCGGAAAAGGTTGTCTTACTGGTTCATCTTCATCTAAATAAATAATTTAAAATTATAAAACTATAATTAAATAAATAAATAATTTAAAGTTTAATTAATTTGAAGAATAAAATTATAAAACTAACCGATAGTTTGGAAATTGACTCGTTTACCACGAGCTTGTCTTTGTTGTTGTTGTTCTCCTTGTTCTTCATCTGATCTTGTTGATGACTGTCGAGATATATGTACCCCAATTGGGGTCGTTGGTTCTTCTTCTTGTTCTTCTTCTTCTTCAATTTGTATATCTTTTTCCACTTCTTCTGCATATTGATGTAACTCCGGGTCGTACCCTTCCGGATAATTAGGTTCATAATTATAATTACTAATGGAGGGTGTTGTTGATACCGACGGAGTAGAAGTGGCCTTTCTTTTGGAGGAACTGGAACCTCCTAATGATTTTGCCACTTTAGTAACTTTTTTTGTGGCTCTTTTCAAAAATGAAGACATGATTGATAGTATAGAAGTAAAAATAGAAATATAGAATTAAGAAATAAATAAATGATTAATTATGTAACTAACTAAATTAAGAAATAATTAGAAGACTAATTATGTAATTAAGAGAATAATTGCGTAATTAAAGAATTAAGTAGAGAGAGTAGGAGAAGAGATGAGTTGTGAATGAAAATGATTGAAAGTGATGAGTATTTATAGGATGGATTCCAACGGCTCTCTAACGGCTAGTTTGGCTCAACGGTTCCATGGAACCGGTGGGCCGGTTCAACCGGACCGGTCCCGGTTCCGGTTCCATGGAACCGTTGAGCCGGTTCAACCGGACCGGTCCCGGTTCCGGTTCCAGAACCGGTTCCATGGAACCGTTGGACCGGTTCTCCCGGACCGGTTCCGGTTCCAACCCGCGGGTTTTTTGGCCCGGTTCACGACGGTTTTTTCCGGCGGTTTCACGGTTCCGGCGACTTTTTTCCGGCGGTTTCACGGTTTCGCGGTTCGGGGCGGTTCGGAACCTGTCGCAAACGGTTCCGGTTCCGGTTCCGGTTCCAAGCGGTTCGGGACCGGTTCGGTTCCGGGTAACCCGCCCCGTGGCCATGCCTAGCTTCCGCTATTGCCTATTAGCCTCTTTAAGTCTTGACAACCTGGTGTTCATCAGAGACATGATATTTTAGTATTGATATTCCTTATATACCCTCCCCCCCTCCCAGTTCTCCACAAGTCAGTTCCTACTAGCATTCTTAATTAGAGAATTGGTGATATATAGGGGGTGTTTGGTAAGGATGGTGGAAATAGAACAAAAAGAAAATAGATAAGGAGAGGTAAGGGAAAATATTAAGGGGTAACGTCATGAGTTGTTTGGCATAAAAAATTGGAACGAAATCATTTGCTTAATGATTTAATCCATAGCATAAAATAAGCAAAAATCTAAAGGTCCTGCAGCCCTTCCTTAACTAGGATTAAAGAAAAATAAACCGTTCTAAAAACTATCAACATCCAACATTGCAAAGAACAATAAGACACTTCTATCAACACCAAGCACCGAGAGCCTATAACAGAGAATTGGAACTGATATACAAATTTTAGCAGAAAAAAGATCGAAGTGCAATTTTTTAAACGTACAAATTCAAATCAATTTTAAAAAGAAAGAACATAAAATTCGAAATTAGAAATTATTAGTAAAAAGTAAAAAAAAACATACATTTAAATGAAAAAATTGGAATAATATGCAAACAAAAATTAGGGTGAATTTCTTCATGTTAGGGTTGATAATTTGACAAAATTCCAAGAATTAGGGCTCCATAGAATTTGGGACGAGGAAGATGAAGATTGAAGACACACTGTAGGAGAAGACAAAGACACAACAGAAAGAGAATGTTGAGAGAGGAGATGAGGGAGGTGAAGTGACATTGCAGAGAGAGAATGTTGTGAGAGGAGACGAGGGAGGTGAAGTCACATTGCAGAGAGAGAATGTTGTGAGAGGAGATGGGGAGAATGAGGTTAGAGTATTTGTTATTTTATCTTTAACAAATAAAAGGAATCACTTATGGTAAAGTAATGTAAATGGTTACCATACAGCCAAAAAAAACAATGGATTTACTTGTTTAATTCCATTTTCATCTCTCCAAAAACAGATATCATAATCTGTGCCAAATATTAAGGAATATAAGTGAAGTATTTTGGCACATAATATGGGTGTAATTGAAACTTCCCAATGCTTATGTTTCCCAAATTTTTTGCATTGAAAACTCATTTCTTTATACAAGTTGCAACTTTTCTCCGTTTAAGTCAATTCTTATCGTATCTATGCAAAGGTATAATGTAAGGTAACACTTCTATGTCAGAATTTGATTTGTTTTAGAACAAATTCTGTCACCACTCTGAAGTTTGAATGCTTGCACAATGCATTTTTTTCTTGTAGTTTTTCGATACTGATGGATTTATTCGTATTCTTATTCATTGCAGTTGAGGAGTGTCATTGATCCAAAAAGACATTACAAGAAGAGTGATGCAAAGTCAAAGACATTGCCGAAGTATTTCCAGGTAACTGTTGTATTTTGTTTAAACATTGCGTCTGCATCGCTGTCAATATATCCTCTGTATATTTATAGTTGCACCATCTCAAAAGTATCAAAAGTAATCATTATTCATCAGCCAATCTTGTGTTAGATTTTTTGTTGCTAATGTATAAGTAGTCATATGAGATCTTTAGTATGTGTAATCACATTTTATTTTGTCATAATATAAACTGTTTTACAATTTTGTTACAAGTAACTTGAGATATGAAGGATTGAAAAATAGCATTGCTAGTGTAGAAATATAAATTGTGCAACCGTGAATATACGAAGGTAGTATATTTTAGTGTCTTTTATCTCATAATTTTGCTATATTATTTCTGCCACAGGTGGGCACTATAGTGGAGTCAGCATCAGATTTTTTCTCTTCCAGGCTCACTAAAAAGGAGAGGAAGAGCAGCATTGCTGACGAGCTGCTTTCTGATGGATCCCTTTCACATTACAGGTAAATCATGAAAATGTTGCTTTATTGTGTTTAAGTATTGGAAGTTAGTACTTCAGAATCCTTGCCTTTTTGCTGATTTGCCCTATGGTATCTTTTGCCCAGGAAACGCAAGGTAAGAGAAATTGAAGATCAACACCAACCTGGAGGAAATGGAAATTGGAAAATAAGGGGCAAATCTACTCTAAAACGAGCCAAGGAAAAGAGGCATCTCCCAGAAAAGAGGCTTGCGCCTTCCAGAAATGATAAAAAGCGATTCAAAAGAATCTAAACTCTGTTTTGAGACATTTAAAACACTTCAACCAAGTTCGTCCAGACACCCGGTAACTAATTGAAACCTATGCTGCATAGCCAGGTCATCCATCTGTATTGGTTAGAGCAATAGCAGTTCAATACCTTAGTACTTTGTACTTTGTACTTTGTAGTCATAGAAGTTGGAGCCTCTATTAGGTGCATTTGGGTTTTTGTTTCCTTTGGTTAGTTTAGATAGCTTGCGTTGGGCTTTGCTTTTGCAAACAGGAAACGTTTTGATGCCCAGTAGTGGGTGCAAATTTTGTTAGTAAGGCAATCTAATAGAGGACTTTGCTTTAGCAATTTTTTTTGATTTACGAGTAGATTTTGGTAAGAAAATGCTGCCAAGTCGTCTAGTAGTCATAGTAATTTTATCTTACGCCATATTTTTGTCGGTAATAAGCTTTTAGCTGTTAGCTGTACCCTGTTGCTAAGTGTACGTGATCACGGCGGCTTAGAGAACGCAATCCAACAACCTGCCACCATACAGCACTGCAAAGTGTCGCGCTATTCATTATCACAATTCAGAGCCTACGAAGGCAAGCACAATCAACATAACATGTTTGCAGTGTTGGCACTTGGATCACAATCAACATAACATAACATGTAGATGATTTTTCCTTTTCTTCACATTTCTCTACTACATCCTCAGCTTTAGCAACATATTCTTTGTAATTCCATTGTTGGTGGCGGTTCTGCTTTTGATGTCTTCTAAGTTCCAACGTTTGAACAGGGGTCAATGAATTTGCCCTACTAGTGTCCACAACTAAATCTTCGAAGTCTACATCCGTCACATATTTCCACAACCATGTTTGCGATGGAATAAATTTAGCGATAAAAGGATATGGTGACTAATTGATTTCTGTTTGACGTTTAGCAATGAAAATCGCGGGGATATCTTTCTATTGTACGAACGTAAGTAATTAATTAGAAAAATTGATATAATTGAACTCTTGGGTTTAATAACAAGCCCAAGATAAAATCTTAATATTGTGTTGCATTACACAATTCAATTTTAGTAGGTTATTAAAGATGGTTTAGTGAAATTATCAAATTGGCATGAAAAATCGGTTTTTAAAGGCGAAAATTGTTTCATTTGGAAGAGCTATTCATTCGGGTTATCGGGTTGATTTCAGGTTAGATGTTTCAGGTCGGTTCAGAATTGAATCTTGTGTCCATATTCGGTTTTAGATATTCTTGCATTCATTTTGAAGTTAGGTCAAATCGGATTTAGTTACAAGATCGGTAAATATTAGGACGCCAGATCTGTTTTGAACACCTCTAGTTCTGAGATTGGATCTGTATACAAATGCAGGTAGTACGTGCATTGGAGGGGAACCTCCCAACATCAGAGCTCGACAATGGAACTAGACCAGGACAAAGCGGGATGCATTTTCCTTACGAAAGCTTAGATTTCGATGCACGAAACTACATGGAAGATCTAAAGAAAATGGCACTAACAAGCTATAATAATGGTTACACAACTACTACTAGTAGATATAGTGACAATACTAGTGAATATGGTCTTATTCCCTCTGATTCAAGCTCTAATACTAGCCATCCTAGTGTTTTAAGAGACTGATCTTTCGATGCTGCGCTTGTGTAGTATGAATACATAGTCGCGGAAGTAAAAAAACGCAATAAATTATGCAAATCACTGAAGAAATTTCCATCTAATTCTCAAAATTTGACGGCAATTTCTTCTTGTTATGTTCTTATTCTTCGCTTTGATTGGGATATGGGAAAGGGGAGAAAAGGTTTGTATTATGTGAAGATTAGGATTAGTTGAATTTTCTAGTAAATATTCATTTAACAAACTAAAGAAAAGAAACTATTTTAGTTTGCTTATTAAGGCCAAGTTTGGTATGGGATTTTTGGTTCCGGAAAATGGAATTATTTAAGTGATTCTCTCATTGACTGTTTGGTACGAAGTTTAAGTAATCAATTACATTTCTTTATGATATCATATACCTCTTATTTATTAAGACAAAACATACTAGAATTAAAATTTCATTTCTTTGTGATAACATATGTAACCGCCTCGAATTATGAAGGCAAACACTAATTGGAATTTAGTATTAATCAAGCGGAAGCTTACTTTTGCCAACACAATTAAGGGGTTACTTAAAGGTTAAACTAATATTCAAGTATAATTCTTGAACCAAACCAAAGCAATATAACGGAAGTCTTAACTGTCCAAAATATAGGAAAATTACAACCAAATCGAAATAAGTCCAAAATTCAAATTACATCCTTAAAATAGTCTAAATCTAAACTAATAATCTCTCAAATAAAATAAAGAGATCTAAACAAAAGGGGAGTCATACTCCAACTCGGGTTCAACTTCCGCTCGCATATCCATTCTCCGTCGAGGTGCCATAGGGGTTTACTCTAAAAACAAAACCATTGGAAAAACATACAAAGCATAGTATCAGCAAAAAGGCTGAGTATAAACACACTGGTGTCCGTCAAACAAGTTATTAAAATCTTTCTTTTTTTTTTATTTGAGTAAATTCATTTTGAAATATGCTTTTTCATTTGATAAATCATATTATGATTCAAATGAAGTTCAATGGCTCTATAGTAATTTAAAATTCTCATTTTTCATTATAAATCATAAGATCTCAATGGATCCAAATCAATTTCAAACTCATATCATAAGTTTACATGGGTACTCTGTGAGTCATCCTGTGACTCGTTTGGTAGTCGGTCTACCGTCCGCGACATGTCCGGCAAGTGTAACACAATGGTATTGTGAACAATACGCGCTCAGCATTGGTGAGCCGTTTAATCATGCACACAACATTTGCTGTGGCATATGTACCCGCCATTTAGGCTAAAACATTTTTTTTGTACATAATATATATCTTGTAATTTTAATAGCATTTGAAAGTCAAAAATATTAACTTTCTCCATATGATAAACATCTTTTATTTGCACATAGCAAAACATACTTTATTTGCAACTTAGCAAAATCAAATCATAATATTTCCCACATGGGTAAAACATGCTTAGCATAATCATATCATTAAACATAACCTTTGTATTATATTGGGGCATCACTAGCATGTATGGAAATTCATAGTAACAAAAAGTGATTAAAGATCAATACGATTTTTTTTTAAGGAAACCACTAAAATGTTTTGTTCCAATCCTTCTTAAAGTAAATATAACTTAAAAGGGTTTTGAAATTCATTCAAAACAACTAGAATATGATTCATAAGTCTATAAAATCATTAATACAGAAGATTTCATAAAACACTATTTTCTTAAATACGAGATAGTTTTGCCGGTAATAAAATCGATAATTGATTTACAAAGTACATATTAATTCTCCAACAAGGCCCAAATTAATCAAGTCATTATAATACCTTATTTAAAATGAATTTAAGTTTGTCCCATCAAGTTATAATGGGTTATGCGTATTTATAACGATCTTACAATTATTTTCGACAATTTGGGTATTTACTGTTATTTAAATGGTCTCTTAAATCCGTAAAATTTATAAACCGTCTCATTTAAAATTAATTTATACTATGAGGCAGTAGGTTATTAATATAATTATAATTTTTTTTATATAGGTTTATTTTTACCCAAATTTAATTAACAATATTACACTTTCTAATAAATAAACATTTTCTATTATTTTGATAAATTAGTAAATAATTAATAATTTATTTTATAAAATTATACCAATGTTCCAGAAGTCATATAATATGTTTATTAGGCCATTTGAACTTATAAAACTCATGTATGATGTTTTATTATTTTGTATAGACATTTTATCGATAAATAGTATAAAATAGGTTTAAAATTATTTGAGTCCGAATAAAATATTATAAAAACTTATATGATATTCCAGAAGCTATTTTAAGGGGTATAAAATTTTAAATAACCATTAAAAATCATGTGGAATATTTTTAATAATTAATATCGTTATTTTACCGATAAATCGAATAAAATTTATTTAAGTCCATATATGGTCACGAAAATCCATATAAATTTTTGAACATGTATTTACTGCTTATATAAGTGCCTCATAAAATTTTCATGTCCAAAAGACGTCATTTAGTATTTATTTTGTATTTTACCGTTTTCAAACTTACCGATTATTAATAACCGAGTAAAAATTATTAAGGTCCTTAAATGTCAACGAAACCTTCCCAAACTCTTACCAATTTTACCTACTGTCCATATGAGTATGTGATAAAAATTTCAAGTCCATATGTCATTGTTTGGTAATTATTTTATATTTTACCATTTTACAATTTACCGTTAAACAATTTAACGATTATTCAAAAATTTAAAAAAAAAATTCCAAACTAAATATATTCTGGCCAAATCTTGTTGGAGACATTATAATATATTTTTATTAATTATTTTTGATGATGAAGAGTTCATCTAATACCATGTTTTATAATAAGAGTATTTAACACCTTAAAATCCATTAAAATATCAATTTAACGAATAATCTCAAAAAAAAATATCCAAGAAATTTTCTTAACATATAGCTACTGAAAATTTCTTTTAAAATGAATTTCAAATATTTTCAAATTCATATAATCATTTCCATCACAATAACTTTCACAAAGTAGTGTTAAACATGCCTTTAAACATACAATAATTTATAAAATCAACATGCATGATGCCCACAATAATAATACATGTAATAAATTATTTCATACTCAAATTTATCATTTTGACATCATCTTTCAAGATTTAAGAACTTCTCTTTGGGAATTTTTTTTTTTTTTTTTTTTTTTTTTTTTTTTAAAAAAGTTTATACACAAACTTTCCCAACTTGTTCTTAAATCCTTTAAAAATCACCCCATGTGACATACCTCGACTCCAAGCCTATATAATTATTCCGTAAGCTCCTACGCGTTCTTAGAAGCGGTTCTAACTTCGGGTCCTTGCCCTTCAAGTCTCAACTCCAACTCTTCAACTAAACATGTTGCATTCATCCAAAAATCAATAATAAATTTGGATTTCTAACATGCACTTAACTTTTCCTAGTTAGAGTTGTTAGACTAATACTTGTGATGATTTTAACATATTTGGAGTATACTTATTATGTTGAGCAACATACTTAGTTAAGTCCCATAATTTACTTGAATCCTTTAAGTAACAAAATTTATATGTTTGTGGAAAAACATCTTCTTACTTTCTATTGTGGCCGATTTTTATAGATTTACAAGTGATGATTTTCTTAGTTTAGAGATAAAATACTCATTTTATAATGATCTTAGTTTATAGAAAGATTCATGTAAAAAAAAATGAAAAAAATGTTTTACATGAACAAGTTTTAACAAAACTAGTGGAATAAAGAAATGAGTATAACTTACTCTATACTTGGTGGATTTCTTCAAGTTTGGTGTCTATGGAAAGCTCTTAAGATGAAGATTATTTTTATGGGAGATTTGAGTTTATAAACATAAATTTTCAGAAGTTTTAGATGGGTTTTTGAAGAAGATTTGATGAGAAAAGAAGGTGTTTTAGTTATTGAAAGTTTAGAGGATTCTAGTGTTTGTTCATGGATGAACTTGGGAGCAATGTGTTGGGATTTATGGCTGAATAACAATTCAGAAAATTGAGTGCTTTTGCTTCAAATATTTGCCTCTTGCATGCTTGTAATGATGCACAAGCTTTGGGTAGAACAAAAGGGGTTTTGGGTAGTGTGATTGGCTTTAGTGTGTAAGTGAACAAGGAGCTACTAAGGGGATTTGGGACAGCTATATTAGCTGCTGTTTGGGGCTGATTTGGAGTGTTTTTTGTCCTCAATTTGGTCTATTATGGTATAAGAAAGGTTTATCTAAGATAGTTTAAAGTTTGGGTAAAAATTGTTGTACATGTAACAAGTTATGTAACTTGTACTTCATGTTTAAAAATCACTTGTATATGTGAGAAATATTTAATTTACTCCCATCATGGTTATATAATATGCTTGGGTAATAATTAAATTTTTTTTGAACTGTTATGGGTAGTTGCTCAACTTTAAGTTTTACCTCCAAAGTTTACGTTACTTGTTACGATTCATAATCATGTTACGAATTAACAAGTTTCTTATCATCGTAGAGATTTTTCAAATTACTACCATCACTAATTAAATTATAATTAGTAACGAACAAATATATAAGAAAAAAAATTAGGCGCTAAAAACGACTAATGAAATCTTCTAACAATACGACTGTTTCAGTCTTCCCTTCTTACAAGAGTTTCGTCCTCGAAACTAACTCAAACTAATAGTTATAAATACATCACTCAAATAAGTAAGGGTATCTAATTAACATGTCGTCCTCTTTTTCCCAAGTAGCACTGTCGGCATCCTGTCCACTCCATAGCACTTTCACAAGTGGAATCGTGCGGCTACGGAGTTTTCTAACCTCTCGACCGAGGATCCTCAGGGGCTTTTCCTCATACTGCAAGCTTTCAACAAGCTGAATTGGCTCATACTGGAGAACATGTGATGGATCAAACACATACCGGCGCAATTGCGACACATGGAACACATTGTGAACCTTAGCTAATTGTGGGGGTAATGCTAACTCATAAGCTACCTCTCCAACTCTACGTAAAATCTCATAGGGTCCAATGTACCGAGGATCAAGCTTCCCCTGCATTCCGAACCTCTTGATTCCCTTTGTTGGCGAGACTTTAAGGAACACCTTCTCACCGACTTGGAACTCAAGTTTCCTCCTCCTACGGTCTGCGTAGGATTTCTGTCGATCTTGGGCAGCCTTCATCCGGTCTCTAATGATTCTGACTTGTTCAGCGGTCTCTCTGATCATCTCTGGTCCAACTAGCACACCAGACCTCCCGGTATCCCAATAAAGTGGTGTCCTACACCTTTGGCCATACAAGGCCTCATACGGAGCCATACCAATACTACTCTGGTAGCTATTGTTGTAGGAGAATTCTATTAATGGTAAAATATCCTCCCACGAACACTGAAAATCAAGGGCACATGCCCGAAGCATATCCTCTAGAGTCTGGATGGTCCTCTCCGTCTGCCCATCTGTAGCTGGGTGAAAAGCGGTGCTGTAATTAAGGGTCGTGCCGAATGCCCTTTGTAGCTCATTCCAAAATCGAGCCACAAATTTTGGATCTCGATCTGAAACTATTGTCATCGGTATACCATGTAGTCTAAGTACTTCTTTCACATAAGAATCAGCTAATTGTTTTGCTTTCCAAGTTACTTTAGCAGGAATAAATCTGGCAGTCTTAGTGAGTCGATCAACAATCACCCAAATAGAATCATTTCCTCTTCTCGAACGGGGCAATCCAACAACAAAGTCCATACTCACTGATTCCCACTTCCACTTAGGCACGGGAAGTGGTTGCAACTCCCCCGGAGAGCGCTGGTGGTCAATCTTGACTTGCTGACATACTAGACATCGAGCTATGAAATCCTCGACATCCTTCTTCATGTTCATCCACCAAAAGTATTGTTTTAAATCTGCTAGCATCTTATCCCGTCCTGGGTGGACAGAATACATAGTCGAATGTGCCTCCTTGAGTATTTTCTCTATCAATTCAGGATCTCGAGGCACGCATAACCTTCCCTCTAGATGAATACTCCCATCTTTAGCAATTCTGAAGTCTTTAACTGCACCCTTTTCAATACCAATCTTCAACTCTGACAAGAAGTCATCATACTGTTGTAGCTCACGGATCTCCTCATGTAGGCTCGGTGTTGTACTCATAGAATTGAGAACGCTGTCGTATGATCCCTTCTTAACCACAATCAATTCTAGCTCCTTCATCTCCACATAAATCTCGTAGGGCACTGAAATTAGTCCATTAATGACCATTCTCGGTTTTCGGCTTAAGGCATCTGCTACACGGTTTGCCTTTCCGGGATGATACTCCAAAGTGAGGTCATAATCTTTCATCAATTCTAGCCACCTTCTCTGCCTCATGTTAAGCTCCTTCTGTGTAAACAGATAAGTCAAACTCTTGTGATCGGTGTAGATCTTGCAAGTAGTGCCGTAGAGATAATGCCTCCAAATTTTTAAGGCAAATATGACTCCAGCTAATTCTAAATCGTGCACTGGATAGTTCTTCTCATTTGGCCTCAATTGTCTCGATGCGTAGGCAATCACTTTCCCCTCTTGCATGAGTACACAACCCAAGCCCTCTAAAGATGCGTCACTGTATACCGTGAACTCTTTCCCATCCTCGGGCAATACAAGCACTGGAGCCGTTGTCAACCTTTTCTTCAATTCTAGGAAAGCGTCTTCGCACTTTTGTGACCACACAAACTTGGTATTCTTTCGAACCAAACTGGTGATCGGTAGTGCGATCTTAGAAAACCCATCAACATATCTTCGGTAATAACCTGCCAAACCCATAAAGCTTCTTACCTCAGTTACACTAGTCGGTGCTGGCCAATCAATGATAGTCCTTATCTTCTCGGGGTCCACTGTTATGCCATCTTTTGAGATTACATGACCTAGGAAGACAACTCGATCCAACCAGAATTCACTCTTGCTCAACTTCCCATAAAAGCTTCTTTCCCTCAATCGTGTTAATACCAATCTTAAGTGCTCCTCATGATCTTTCTCTGTCTTAGAGTACACTAAGATATCATCAATGAAAACCACAACAAATTTATCAAGATAGTCATGGAATGTTCGATTCATCAAGTCCATGAATGCTGCAGGGGCATTGGTTAACCCAAACGGCATCACTCTAAACTCATAGTGCCCATATCTGGTGCGAAAAGCAGTTTTAGGAATGTCTTCCTCCGCTATCCTCAACTGATGGTAACCAGATCTCAAGTCAATTTTAGAGAAAACTCCGGCTCCTTTCAACTGGTCAAATAAATCATCAATTCTAGGAAGTGGGTACTTGTTCTTGATGGTGATTTTGTTCAGCTCCCGGTAGTCAATGCATAGCCTCAAAGACCCATCTTTCTTCTTCACAAACAACACTGGAGCTCCCCATGGTGATACACTTGGTCTGATAAACCCTTTATCTTGTAACTCCTCGAGTTGGGTTTTTAGTTCAGCCAACTCAAGTGGTGCCATTCTATATGGTGCCTTTGAAATCGGGCTTGACCCTGGAACTAGGTCAATGTGAAAATCAATCTCTCTCTTTGGAGGTAACCCAGGTAGATCATCAGGGAATACATCAGAAAATTCTCGCAATATCAAGATCTGGCTTAAGTCGACCTCCTTGTATGTTGACTCGCTCATGTGGTAGACTTGGGCTTCCCCACCTCTCTTTGGAAAGGTTGTAAGTCTCTCAATCATCTCTGGCTCGATATTAGGTATGGTCCCATCACTAAAAGCTACTTGATCCCCTGGATTGTTCCCAACCTTTACAATCCTCTCATAGCACTCAATCACTGCCCTGTGTTTACCTAGCCAGTCCATTCCTAGAATGATATCAAACCCTCCTAAGTCAAATACAATCAGGTCTACATGGAACTCCTTACCCTGGATTACTAATGGGCAATCAATCAACTTTGTATTACATGATACCGTTGATCCATCGGGTAAGTCAACTCTATGCATTATAGGGTATACATTAACAGAACAGTCCAAGGATCTCACAAATGACTTAGAAACATAAGAATTGTCGGCCCCAGAATCAAATAAGACACGGGCGGACTTACCAAGCAATAACAGTAATCCAGAAATGACTTTACCTTCTGTCTTAGGACTCAAAGTGCTAGGTTCCTCTGCTGTAGTAATGGCAAAGAATTTTTCCTCCTCCCAGGCGCTGGTTTCCTTGGCCTCCAGAAGATGAGGCTTTATTGCCTCCTTTATATTCAAGGCGAAGTTGAGAGTTATTGTTACGCTGGTTCCCTTGATTTCCTGAGTATCGTGCTCCACCATTCCCGGGGTTTCCCCGGTTCTTGCCCCAACAATCTCGAGCCAAATGACCTGGTTTTCCACAATTCAGACACACAGCCTTACCTTCACAGTTGACTCCCTTAGAGTGCCATTTCTTGCATCTATCACACAGTTGACTTTTTAGCGGGTTGGAGTTTTGTGGGTTTCTACTACTGTTGAAGCGGTTTTGGTTTTGATAGTTTCTGAGGTTTTGGTTTTGATTCCCCTTGAAGTTTCCCTCAGCTCTGGGCTTCTTGCTCTGACCTCCCTGGTCTCCTCCAGATCTCTTTTTCCTCACATCTTCCTCTCTCTTGCAGACCATTTCTTTCTCCACAGCATGTTCATACATAGCTTGAAAAGACTCATATTGACCCATCAACTTTTGGTAGCTAAAGTTGAGACCATTGTAGAAGCGATCCATCTTTTTCTTTTCATCAAGCACATAATCTGGGGCAAATCGAGCCAACTCCAAGAACTTGTTAGCATATTCGGTAACGCTAAGAGAATGCTGCCTCAGGTAAAGAAATTCTGATTCTTTTTGTCTCTGTAGAGCTGCTGGGTAAAACCTCTCCCTTAGTTTCTTCAAGAAATCTTCCCATCTCCAACTGGTGGGTTGTGTTGCTCCACCAGCAGATGTGGAGGCAGCTAAGACACCTTTTAGGGCTCTCCACCAAAGCTCTGCAGGTCCCACTAGATAGAATGCTGCAAGTTTAACCTTAAGATTTTCTGGACAATTTACCACCTCAAGAATTTTCTCGGTTTCATTGATCCAATCTTCAAGGACAACTGGATCTGTAGCACCATTGTAGGTCTTAGGCCTGTGGGTAGCAAGCCTTTTGTAAAACTTAGTCTCGTCATCCACACTGGCATGTTGGTTGGCTATGAACTGGACTAATTGAGCATTGGTCTCTTGGATGACTCTGAGTTGCTCGGTTAGGAGATTCAATTGTGCTTGGGGATCCATTCTTTCCCCAATTTCCTCTAGGTTCCTGCCAAGAGGTAATAACTAATTAATAATTATGCCTTTAAGACAAATAGATATGCACTTGCATAACACACTTTCTTAACTTTATTGATTTAATGGCTTAATAACTTCATCAATTTCCATCCCATTGGATCACTTGTTTAGCAATTTCAACACTTTTAATGATCATTCCTCAACTTAATTTACCATCATGCATAGACAACTTAGCCACATAATTGGATCATCACTTGCTTACAAGAAACTTTTAAGACTTCTAGTTTACTAATGGTACTTAGTTAGTATCCTGATTTAATTTAGACTTACTACTTAAATCCTTTCTTTACCAATAATCCCTAAATTTTAAGCTCATTTCTTAATTACTTCCATTAGTTAGCTTCAACTTCTTTAAGTTAAACTCGTTCTCTAATTTTCCTGATATTTTAGACAAGCTTCCAAAGCCTTGGCTCTGATACCAACTGTAACCGCCTCGAATTATGAAGGCAAACACTAATTGGAATTTAGTATTAATCAAGCGGAAGCTTACTTTTGCCAACACAATTAAGGGGTTACTTAAAGGTTAAACTAATATTCAAGTATAATTCTTGAACCAAACCAAAGCAATATAACGGAAGTCTTAACTGTCCAAAATATAGGAAAATTACAACCAAATCGAAATAAGTCCAAAATTCAAATTACATCCTTAAAATAGTCTAAATCTAAACTAATAATCTCTCAAATAAAATAAAGAGATCTAAACAAAAGGGGAGTCATACTCCAACTCGGGTTCAACTTCCGCTCGCATATCCATTCTCCGTCGAGGTGCCATAGGGGTTTACTCTAAAAACAAAACCATTGGAAAAACATACAAAGCATAGTATCAGCAAAAAGGCTGAGTATAAACACACTGGTGTCCGTCAAACAAGTTATTAAAATCTTTCTTTTTTTTTTATTTGAGTAAATTCATTTTGAAATATGCTTTTTCATTTGATAAATCATATTATGATTCAAATGAAGTTCAATGGCTCTATAGTAATTTAAAATTCTCATTTTTCATTATAAATCATAAGATCTCAATGGATCCAAATCAATTTCAAACTCATATCATAAGTTTACATGGGTACTCTGTGAGTCATCCTGTGACTCGTTTGGTAGTCGGTCTACCGTCCGCGACATGTCCGGCAAGTGTAACACAATGGTATTGTGAACAATACGCGCTCAGCATTGGTGAGCCGTTTAATCATGCACACAACATTTGCTGTGGCATATGTACCCGCCATTTAGGCTAAAACATTTTTTTTGTACATAATATATATCTTGTAATTTTAATAGCATTTGAAAGTCAAAAATATTAACTTTCTCCATATGATAAACATCTTTTATTTGCACATAGCAAAACATACTTTATTTGCAACTTAGCAAAATCAAATCATAATATTTCCCACATGGGTAAAACATGCTTAGCATAATCATATCATTAAACATAACCTTTGTATTATATTGGGGCATCACTAGCATGTATGGAAATTCATAGTAACAAAAAGTGATTAAAGATCAATACGATTTTTTTTTAAGGAAACCACTAAAATGTTTTGTTCCAATCCTTCTTAAAGTAAATATAACTTAAAAGGGTTTTGAAATTCATTCAAAACAACTAGAATATGATTCATAAGTCTATAAAATCATTAATACAGAAGATTTCATAAAACACTATTTTCTTAAATACGAGATAGTTTTGCCGGTAATAAAATCGATAATTGATTTACAAAGTACATATTAATTCTCCAACAAGGCCCAAATTAATCAAGTCATTATAATACCTTATTTAAAATGAATTTAAGTTTGTCCCATCAAGTTATAATGGGTTATGCGTATTTATAACGATCTTACAATTATTTTCGACAATTTGGGTATTTACTGTTATTTAAATGGTCTCTTAAATCCGTAAAATTTATAAACCGTCTCATTTAAAATTAATTTATACTATGAGGCAGTAGGTTATTAATATAATTATAATTTTTTTTATATAGGTTTATTTTTACCCAAATTTAATTAACAATATTACACTTTCTAATAAATAAACATTTTCTATTATTTTGATAAATTAGTAAATAATTAATAATTTATTTTATAAAATTATACCAATGTTCCAGAAGTCATATAATATGTTTATTAGGCCATTTGAACTTATAAAACTCATGTATGATGTTTTATTATTTTGTATAGACATTTTATCGATAAATAGTATAAAATAGGTTTAAAATTATTTGAGTCCGAATAAAATATTATAAAAACTTATATGATATTCCAGAAGCTATTTTAAGGGGTATAAAATTTTAAATAACCATTAAAAATCATGTGGAATATTTTTAATAATTAATATCGTTATTTTACCGATAAATCGAATAAAATTTATTTAAGTCCATATATGGTCACGAAAATCCATATAAATTTTTGAACATGTATTTACTGCTTATATAAGTGCCTCATAAAATTTTCATGTCCAAAAGACGTCATTTAGTATTTATTTTGTATTTTACCGTTTTCAAACTTACCGATTATTAATAACCGAGTAAAAATTATTAAGGTCCTTAAATGTCAACGAAACCTTCCCAAACTCTTACCAATTTTACCTACTGTCCATATGAGTATGTGATAAAAATTTCAAGTCCATATGTCATTGTTTGGTAATTATTTTATATTTTACCATTTTACAATTTACCGTTAAACAATTTAACGATTATTCAAAAATTTAAAAAAAAAATTCCAAACTAAATATATTCTGGCCAAATCTTGTTGGAGACATTATAATATATTTTTATTAATTATTTTTGATGATGAAGAGTTCATCTAATACCATGTTTTATAATAAGAGTATTTAACACCTTAAAATCCATTAAAATATCAATTTAACGAATAATCTCAAAAAAAAATATCCAAGAAATTTTCTTAACATATAGCTACTGAAAATTTCTTTTAAAATGAATTTCAAATATTTTCAAATTCATATAATCATTTCCATCACAATAACTTTCACAAAGTAGTGTTAAACATGCCTTTAAACATACAATAATTTATAAAATCAACATGCATGATGCCCACAATAATAATACATGTAATAAATTATTTCATACTCAAATTTATCATTTTGACATCATCTTTCAAGATTTAAGAACTTCTCTTTGGGAATTTTTTTTTTTTTTTTTTTTTTTTTTTTTTTAAAAAAGTTTATACACAAACTTTCCCAACTTGTTCTTAAATCCTTTAAAAATCACCCCATGTGACATACCTCGACTCCAAGCCTATATAATTATTCCGTAAGCTCCTACGCGTTCTTAGAAGCGGTTCTAACTTCGGGTCCTTGCCCTTCAAGTCTCAACTCCAACTCTCCAACTAAACATGTTGCATTCATCCAAAAATCAATAATAAATTTGGATTTCTAACATGCACTTAACTTTTCCTAGTTAGAGTTGTTAGACTAATACTTGTGATGATTTTAACATATTTGGAGTATACTTATTATGTTGAGCAACATACTTAGTTAAGTCCCATAATTTACTTGAATCCTTTAAGTAACAAAATTTATATGTTTGTGGAAAAACATCTTCTTACTTTCTATTGTGGCCGATTTTTATAGATTTACAAGTGATGATTTTCTTAGTTTAGAGATAAAATACTCATTTTATAATGATCTTAGTTTATAGAAAGATTCATGTAAAAAAAAATGAAAAAAATGTTTTACATGAACAAGTTTTAACAAAACTAGTGGAATAAAGAAATGAGTATAACTTACTCTATACTTGGTGGATTTCTTCAAGTTTGGTGTCTATGGAAAGCTCTTAAGATGAAGATTATTTTTATGGGAGATTTGAGTTTATAAACATAAATTTTCAGAAGTTTTAGATGGGTTTTTGAAGAAGATTTGATGAGAAAAGAAGGTGTTTTAGTTATTGAAAGTTTAGAGGATTCTAGTGTTTGTTCATGGATGAACTTGGGAGCAATGTGTTGGGATTTATGGCTGAATAACAATTCAGAAAATTGAGTGCTTTTGCTTCAAATATTTGCCTCTTGCATGCTTGTAATGATGCACAAGCTTTGGGTAGAACAAAAGGGGTTTTGGGTAGTGTGATTGGCTTTAGTGTGTAAGTGAACAAGGAGCTACTAAGGGGATTTGGGACAGCTATATTAGCTGCTGTTTGGGGCTGATTTGGAGTGTTTTTTGTCCTCAATTTGGTCTATTATGGTATAAGAAAGGTTTATCTAAGATAGTTTAAAGTTTGGGTAAAAATTGTTGTACATGTAACAAGTTATGTAACTTGTACTTCATGTTTAAAAATCACTTGTATATGTGAGAAATATTTAATTTACTCCCATCATGGTTATATAATATGCTTGGGTAATAATTAAATTTTTTTTGAACTGTTATGGGTAGTTGCTCAACTTTAAGTTTTACCTCCAAAGTTTACGTTACTTGTTACGATTCATAATCATGTTACGAATTAACAAGTTTCTTATCATCGTAGAGATTTTTCAAATTACTACCATCACTAATTAAATTATAATTAGTAACGAACAAATATATAAGAAAAAAAATTAGGCGCTAAAAACGACTAATGAAATCTTCTAACAATACGACTGTTTCAACATATTACGTAATTGATATAAAATAATATATTTCCTCCTATTTATCTCATTTGTTCCTTTTTTGCATAATCATAAATTATTTATACAATTATGTAGTTGTTCTTTTGTATATAACTAGTTTATATGAATTACATTTCATAAAATATTTAGTTTTGATAATGATAACATATACTTACATTATTTTTCAAATCTTTTATATATCTATATACTAACAAATTTGTACATTATACGAGATTCTATAATAGTTTTTCTTTAAAAATTTTCATATATATCACTATACTATCAACTCCGCATAACACATAAAATTCTATACTAATTCTCGATAAAAACACATAAAATTCTAAAATCGATTTCACTTGAAAACAATTTATACGTTTAAAAGTCTATAAATAGACTAAAATATTATACACAAATTAAATCTGATAAAGACAAATTAAAACTTATCATTAAAATATAATCTTTGTTACACATGTATAACAATCTTATTCTTTAGGAAACAAAGTAAAACCTTGCAAACCTAGCAAAACACAAAAACCATTATTCTAACATTATCCCAGTATTATGAGCACTCATAATTATTTATTTTTTTCTTAATCAAACAAAACAAATCTTATTATTAATTACTTAAAACAATTTCAAAACCAGATTTATTAAGCTCGTTTTTGGGATAGCAACTTGAGAATGGACCTTCCATATTCTAAAGAGGTGGTCTCATTATTAAATTGGGACTGAAGGTGTTGAATATCCTGAACACCCACTTGAAAAGCCTTAGTAAAAACATCAGTAAATGCAATGGGAGGATTACTTCCAAACACAGTACTAGCAACTTCAACTCGGCCAGGATTTTGAGTACCAAAAGCAGCAATTGCATAAGCATTTGTGTCGCCAAGATTGAGCTGAAAGTGCATCAGAGCCTGAGGGAATACGATTACATCGCCCTTGTTGATGACCGTATCCCAAAGCTTATTATCTGTTGTCACGAAACCTGCGTATAGACTCCCTTCCATCACCGCGAATATTTCTGACCCACGAGGATGCCAATGAGGCGTGTTTAGGCCGAATGGACCGAAATCTACACGAGCGAATGACACTCCTAATGTGTTTAGGCCCGGGAAATGGTTGATGTCTACGAGAGTTGCATTTGCTTGCTGTGGGTTGTCGTTTGTGTTTCCGGGTATGTTGAATCCTTTGTATACGAAGTCCGACATTTCTACGTCTTTTGGATTCTTGCACACTTTTCCGTTGATGAACACTACAAATATATTTTATAGACAAATTAATCAAATAACTAACTAGAAAATAAGTATATAAAAAAAGGGAAAAATAATTAGCCTATTACTTCAATCGATTACTTTTTACATTTCTACGTCTCATTTACCTTTGCTAAACTTAACCTTTTCACACCTTTATATTTATTAATCTCACTTTATCCCTATCAAAATTTTAAAAGACTACAATCTTCTCTTTCACATGTGGTTTCATTTGACCACATAAGAAATGGTAAAAAGTCAAATAAAACACTTTGGGTGAATAGGACAGAGTATATTAATCAACTTTTTCCTAATTTTCTAATGTGGGATCACATTTGAGTTTTCTAATATATCTTATAATGAGACAGTCTTATATATATATACTAAACGAGCTGAAAAATAAAATTACCTGGGGAGTGAGAAGGATGAGTTACAGCAACACAGAAATCCTGAAGAAGAGAAGGATCACCAGCATTTCCCACATAGAAACACATTCCCATGCATAACATTGCAACAATGGAGGCTCTAATACTATTTTTCTCCATTGTTAATAATAACAAAATTAAGAAGTAATATAATTTTACTTAAATAAATATTTTGTAATAATGTAATTGAGTGTTGTACCTGAATTTGTATGTATGAATGATGATGAGTTTGTGCATGGTATATGTGTCTATTTATAGCTATATTTGATGTATTAATTAGAGTGTTTTTGATTGGAACATTAATATTGACTTCATTTATTTATTAATAAGTTGAATTTGAATTTCCTATTTTTGTGAATTGTGTGTGAACTGCATGATATATGTATGTTATTACTACATGCATCCCCAAGAAGGCCACAAGTAAAATGCTTTTTTAATACCTAATTTTAACAGTTTAATTACTGCTATACCCACAATTATATTCAATAATCAATATAAGCGTGCCAATCATACTATTCTAAATATATACTCATCTTTTTTGAATATATTATCTTTCAAGTATTTAAGCTTTTTCAAAACAATAATTTGTATTCATTATTTCAAGTTATCTAAGAGAAGAAGCATTCACATATATATATATATATATACACGGATATACTTTAATAACCTAAATTGTCGAAGAATAGTCTGTATTTAAAATACGATCATATTTCAAGTGAACTATTGAGTGATTGATGTTAAGAGTATTTATTGTTTTACTGAAAGTTGGTTAATATGACTGACTAAATTGAGGCCGATCATGAAAGTAATCGAAAATTAAACGGCCCATTTATGGATACATAATTGAATATTATTTTATGGGTAGTTATATGAATACATAGGAAGTAGTAAATGCATTAGAATAATTATTTAGGCGAGACATAACTTTACTAATATTAGTAGCTAGTATGAATAAATTAGTATGGAGAATCATAAAGGATATATTATGATATTTTATAAACTTTTTAAGTTTTTGCCGTTAATTTTTTAATTTGACTTAACCATGGTTGGTTACTTATTGCTTATATACCCAGGTGCATCTATTTTCAAACACGCGTTTCTTCTTCTTCTTCCTTTTTCCCTTTCCTTTTCTTTCCATCCATAGCTGCTTCTTCAAGATTCTCATTGTCATATGGTTTTGGAATGGTATATACTCCTTGGCTTATAAAGTGTGTACACCTCGTGTTTTACCCGATAATATGCTGACATTTATAATAAGTCCAACCTAATTTAACAAAAATAGACAATAATTAATTGTAAAATAGAACTAAGTTTATAAGATGCTATTACAAGATTAACTGAAACTTCGTAGCAATCAGATATTGTTTTGGAACACTAACAAAGACTTTTAAGCAAATAAATATATCAGCATGACCTAAGCTATGATTTCTAACATGCTGCATGTATATCATGATGTATACCCCATAAATCATTGGTAAATTCAATTTTGATACATAAAATTTATAAATAAAGATGTCATTTTTGACAAAAAGGAAAAAAATATTTGAATTATTGAAAATAAAGTCATTTATTATGGGTATATTAGGAGAATAAGGCATTTTTATTCAAAGGTCATTGATTTATTAGACCTTATCTATTTTGTGGTTGCTCATTGGAAGACTTTAAATGTTTGTAATAGATTAAGATGTACGTGGAAATTAAGGGCTTTTTCAAAATTAATTGTAAAATTCAATGAACAATTATACTGATGATAAAGATGTTTCAAAGTCCTAAGACATATTGAGTTTAGACTGAAAATGCTTATTTTTAAAAATAAATTTTCGACATATTATTTTCTCAAGTAAGCTTATTTTGTTCTATTTTTAATGGATTACACTTTTTTTTTTTGGTGTATTTTATGCAATTGATCATTAAACATAAAATTTATATCTTTATTTTCTGAAGACCAATTGACATAAGATATTAGTATGTTGCTAGGTGTTGTTAAAACTTTTATTATTTCATTAGTTGTAATAAATTGAGAGATTATTGTGTATAGGGTAGGTAAAGTTAGAAAGAGTAAAATCATACTCCCTTTGTTTATATGTTCTTTTTAAATAAAATTTACGAATTTTAGTGTCAAATTTTGACTATTATTTTCATCGATCTATATGAAAAAACATATTCATGTGGGATCTTGATGGATACGTCTCAAACTCGCAATTAAAATTATTTGACTTTTAAGTTTACATTGAAATCTATATAAAAAATAAATGGAAAGAACAAATGAAAACAGAGAGACTACTCCTCTCTCTTATTTAATTTGTTTCATTTTTCATTTTAGTTTGTTCAAATAAATTAACCTCATTTCAATTTTAAATATTTGAGAAATTATCAATGGTATACTCTTGTATTATTGCACTTTATCTTTGGTACCCCTGTGTTTTTTCAAATGCCAATGGTACCCCCAGCATATCATGCTAATTACAAACGTGACACTTTTTATGTTTTTTGCGTTATGTTGCCGTTAATTTTTAAATTTGACTTAACCATGGTTAGTTTCTTATTGCTTATATACTCAGATGCATTCATTTTCAAACACACGTTTCTTCTTCTTCACTTTTTCCTTTCCTCTTCCTTCTCTCCATCCATGACTGCTTCTTCAAAATACTCATCATTTTGCTGTAAGGTCTATTCCAGTACTTCTAGAAGACCACCTGAAAGCCCTAACGTTAATTCAATTAAAGTTGGTGGTCTTTCAGGTGGTTTTCTAAATGTACTGGAATAAACCTTATCGCAAAATGATGAGTATCTTGAAGAAGCAGCTATGGATGGAAAGAAAAGGAAAGGGAAAAAGGAAGAAGAAGAAGAAACGCGTGTTTGAAAATAGATGCACCTGGGTATATAAGCAATAAGTAACCAACCATGGTTAAGTCAAATTAAAAAATTAACGGCAAAAACTTAAAAAGTTTATAAAATATCATAATATATCCTTTATGATTCTCCATACTAATTTATTCATACTAGCTACTAATATTAGTAAAGTTATGTCTCGCCTAAATAATTATTCTAATGCATTTACTACTTCCTATGTATTCATATAACTACCCATAAAATAATATTCAATTATGTATCCATAAATGGGCCGTTTAATTTTCGATTACTTTCATGATCGGCCTCAATTTAGTCAGTCATATTAACCAACTTTCAGTAAAACAATAAATACTCTTAACATCAATCACTCAATAGTTCACTTGAAATATGATCGTATTTTAAATACAGACTATTCTTCGACAATTTAGGTTATTAAAGTATATCCGTGTATATATATATATATATATGTGAATGCTTCTTCTCTTAGATAACTTGAAATAATGAATACAAATTATTGTTTTGAAAAAGCTTAAATACTTGAAAGATAATATATTCAAAAAAGATGAGTATATATTTAGAATAGTATGATTGGCACGCTTATATTGATTATTGAATATAATTGTGGGTATAGCAGTAATTAAACTGTTAAAATTAGGTATTAAAAAAGCATTTTACTTGTGGCCTTCTTGGGGATGCATGTAGTAATAACATACATATATCATGCAGTTCACACACAATTCACAAAAATAGGAAATTCAAATTCAACTTATTAATAAATAAATGAAGTCAATATTAATGTTCCAATCAAAAACACTCTAATTAATACATCAAATATAGCTATAAATAGACACATATACCATGCACAAACTCATCATCATTCATACATACAAATTCAGGTACAACACTCAATTACATTATTACAAAATATTTATTTAAGTAAAATTATATTACTTCTTAATTTTGTTATTATTAACAATGGAGAAAAATAGTATTAGAGCCTCCATTGTTGCAATGTTATGCATGGGAATGTGTTTCTATGTGGGAAATGCTGGTGATCCTTCTCTTCTTCAGGATTTCTGTGTTGCTGTAACTCATCCTTCTCACTCCCCAGGTAATTTTATTTTTCAGCTCGTTTAGTATATATATATAAGACTGTCTCATTATAAGATATATTAGAAAACTCAAATGTGATCCCACATTAGAAAATTAGGAAAAAGTTGATTAATATACTCTGTCCTATTCACCCAAAGTGTTTTATTTGACTTTTTACCATTTCTTATGTGGTCAAATGAAACCACATGTGAAAGAGAAGATTGTAGTCTTTTAAAATTTTGATAGGGATAAAGTGAGATTAATAAATATAAAGGTGTGAAAAGGTTAAGTTTAGCAAAGGTAAATGAGACGTAGAAATGTAAAAAGTAATCGATTGAAGTAATAGGCTAATTATTTTTCCCTTTTTTTATATACTTATTTTCTAGTTAGTTATTTGATTAATTTGTCTATAAAATATATTTGTAGTGTTCATCAACGGAAAAGTGTGCAAGAATCCAAAAGACGTAGAAATGTCGGACTTCGTATACAAAGGATTCAACATACCCGGAAACACAAACGACAACCCACAGCAAGCAAATGCAACTCTCGTAGACATCAACCATTTCCCGGGCCTAAACACATTAGGAGTGTCATTCGCTCGTGTAGATTTCGGTCCATTCGGCCTAAACACGCCTCATTGGCATCCTCGTGGGTCAGAAATATTCGCGGTGATGGAAGGGAGTCTATACGCAGGTTTCGTGACAACAGATAATAAGCTTTGGGATACGGTCATCAACAAGGGCGATGTAATCGTATTCCCTCAGGCTCTGATGCACTTTCAGCTCAATCTTGGCGACACAAATGCTTATGCAATTGCTGCTTTTGGTACTCAAAATCCTGGCCGAGTTGAAGTTGCTAGTACTGTGTTTGGAAGTAATCCTCCCATTGCATTTACTGATGTTTTTACTAAGGCTTTTCAAGTGGGTGTTCAGGATATTCAACACCTTCAGTCCCAATTTAATAATGAGACCACCTCTTTAGAATATGGAAGGTCCATTCTCAAGTTGCTATCCCAAAAACGAGCTTAATAAATCTGGTTTTGAAATTGTTTTAAGTAATTAATAATAAGATTTGTTTTGTTTGATTAAGAAAAAAATAAATAATTATGAGTGCTCATAATACTGGGATAATGTTAGAATAATGGTTTTTGTGTTTTGCTAGGTTTGCAAGGTTTTACTTTGTTTCCTAAAGAATAAGATTGTTATACATGTGTAACAAAGATTATATTTTAATGATAAGTTTTAATTTGTCTTTATCAGATTTAATTTGTGTATAATATTTTAGTCTATTTATAGACTTTTAAACGTATAAATTGTTTTCAAGTGAAATCGATTTTAGAATTTTATGTGTTTTTATCGAGAATTAGTATAGAATTTTATGTGTTATGCGGAGTTGATAGTATAGTGATATATATGAAAATTTTTAAAGAAAAACTATTATAGAATCTCGTATAATGTACAAATTTGTTAGTATATAGATATATAAAAGATTTGAAAAATAATGTAAGTATATGTTATCATTATCAAAACTAAATATTTTATGAAATGTAATTCATATAAACTAGTTATATACAAAAGAACAACTACATAATTGTATAAATAATTTATGATTATGCAAAAAAGGAACAAATGAGATAAATAGGAGGAAATATATTATTTTATATCAATTACGTAATATGTTATCACAAAGAAATGAAATTTTAATTCTAGTATGTTTTGTCTTAATAAATAAGAGGTATATGATATCATAAAGAAATGTAATTGATTACTTAAACTTCGTACCAAACAGTCAATGAGAGAATCACTTAAATAATTCCATTTTCCGGAACCAAAAATCCCATACCAAACTTGGCCTTAATAAGCAAACTAAAATAGTTTCTTTTCTTTAGTTTGTTAAATGAATATTTACTAGAAAATTCAACTAATCCTAATCTTCACATAATACAAACCTTTTCTCCCCCTTATCCCAATCAGCGAAGAATAAGAACATAACAAGAAGAAATTGTCGTCAAATTTTGCGAATTAGATGGAAATTTCTTCAGTGATTTGCATAATTTATCGCGTTTTTTTACTTCTGCGACTATGTATTCATACTACGCAAGCGCAGCATCGAAAGATCAGTCTCTTAAAACACTAGGATGGCTAGTATTAGAGCTTGAATCAGAGGGAATAAGACCATATTCACTAGTATTGTCACTATATCTACTAGTAGTAGTTGTGTAACCATTATTATAGCTTGTTAGTGCCATTTTCTTTAGATCTTCCATGTAGTTTCGTGCATCGAAATCTAAGCTTTCGTAAGGAAAATGCATCCCGCTTTGTCCTGGTCTAGTTCCATTGTCGAGCTCTGATGTTGGGAGGTTCCCCTCCAATGCACGTACTACCTGCATTTGTATACAGATCCAATCTCAGAACTAGAGGTGTTCAAAACAGATCTGGCGTCCTAATATTTACCGATCTTGTAATTAAATCCGATTTGACCTAACTTCAAAATGAATGCAAGAATATCTAAAACCGAATATGGACACAAGATTCAATTCTGAACCGACCTGAAACATCTAACCTGAAATCAACCCGATAACCCGAAGGAATAGCTCTTCCAAATGAAACAATTTTCGCCTTTAAAAACCGATTTTTCATGCCAATTTGATAATTTCACTAAACCATCTTTAATAACCTACTAAAATTGAATTGTGTAATGCAACACACAGAAAACTAGCAGTCAGGTTGGTTCAGTACATAGTCAGAGATGTTTACCTGGCTCATTCTAGGCCTGCGCCATGCTGAAAGACGAACACAAGCAGCAGCACAAGCTACCATACTAGCCATTTCATCAACATTATAGTTGTTTTCCAATTTCGGATCAGCTAGACTATCAAATTTTCCGTCCCCAATAGCTTGCGCTAGCAGGGGGCGAGCCTATGAACATCCAAACATAATATCAGTTTTCTTCATAAAGATTTCAGTTGATGAAGCTAAAAATACTTGAATTTGGGTTAATATTTACCCAATTAACCAAGCTTCCATTTGTGCCAGATTCAAAATTGCTGATGGGTGGTCGGCCAGTAATAAGCTCAAGGAGCATAACCCCATAAGAATACACATCTGTTTTATCTGTAACTTTACCACTTGATGCATATTCTGGAGCTAGATACCTGCAAAGTATGTATGATTACAAAAGGTTATGGATGTATGAGTGTGTTAGGCCGTGACAATTCATCACATAATCACCCGTGGGCCCACTCGTGTGGACGCACTCACTGGGCATCATGGGCTCGGGCTCACAAACCCACGGGTAATGGGCGTTAACTTGCATACACACTTGATGATGTTTACTCTTTTCCAAAAACATATGGTATTATGAGAATTACCCACTAAGCATTATATGCAAGTTAAAACCCACTATTTTTGTGATGTAGAATCTTCCTCACATGTGAAGTATTTCGAACAGAATATGGATAACAAGCATGTTGTTTAGTGCTAAAAAACTATGGTTGTTGGAAAAGGAACATGTATGTGTTTCTAGAAAGAATGCTTACCCAAAAGTTCCTACAACTCGAGTTGTTATGTGGGTGACTGAGGAATTAGTACTTGAGAAAATTTTTGCCAGTCCAAAGTCAGAAACCTGAATAAGAGAGCTTTAGTTCATCAAGAAAACCTAGCCAAAAAATCAACACAAACACACATATTACAATACCCGAATGCCTTTAGTAGCTCCCACCTAAGTTTGGTTTAGGGGAATTAGATATACACGATCTTACCCTTGTTAGTGATAACTAAGAGGTTGCTGATAGACAAGAAATTAAAAAAAAAAATGAAATAAAGGGTTTGTTTGGTATGCGGCATTTTGGTTAACTTTCAGGTTGACTTTTGGCTTTTTTTTGATCATAGAGGTAAGAATTTGCCAAACAACTGACAATCAACAACTAACTTTTTCTAAACATCTTCAATTTAGTTAATACTTTCAGCAAATCAAAACAATTTAGAGCACCGGCCAATTTTCATTTGCCAAGCAGACCCGAAAACATAGTAGTATGCTACGATCAATCAAATATAATGAAAACATCTAGAGAATGAATTTTCAGATGTCCCATAAACATAATGATGGATTAATCCTCACTTTGGCTTCAAAATTGAAATCTAGGAGAATATTAGCTGCTTTGATATCTCGATGAATGATTGTAGGACTACCTGCAACAAATTAAATTACAGATGTTCCACAATAAGATTTAAGAACTTGTTGTGAATCTCTATCATCTATTAAGGAAAGTAACACTTACAGTCTTCATGTAGATATGCTAATCCTTTGGCAGAGCCTATGGCAATCTTCAATCTAGTTGGCCAATCCATTACTAATTGCTCTTTTCCTGCAATTTTGATCATATCCCAACTATTTTAGATAAAATTGGATTAAAAGTAGACTATCTGTTATAAATTTCTTCAATATAATGAGTTGAGGTGTTACTATTAAGATTAGTGAATCATGTGTGATGTGTCAGTGTTAATAATAAAAAGAAGTTGCTTTCAATTGACGTTGATATCAAAGATAATGTGTTTAATGTATCATATTCGTCAGGTAATTTGATTTTTGAATTCATGATTTGCTTAAATTGACCTCAAAATAGCTCAAAATAATTGTAATTCACTTTTTTGATTCATGATTCTATAGAAGATAATCAAATCATATGACTGTTAATAACGAAGAGGTTATTTTCGATTTACTTTAGTAGCAAACATTATGTGTAGGGATGGTTATGGGTTGGGTTTGGTCGAGTCCAATTGGACCCAGAACTGAACCCATACCCTTAATTTTTGGCGGACTCATATCTAGACCCATTTAATTATTTATACTTAAACATTTGTTTACATTTTTAAAGGTTTTATTAGTACGCAAATGGGTCTATGAGTTGTATATAAGTCTAAATCGAGTCCAAATAATCATACAAATAGGTTTAGAAAAAACTTAAAATTAATTTTGAATTATATAATAGATGGGGTCTTGAGCGGGTCTGATGGGTCTAGCAGGTCTAAGTACCTTATATATGTTTAGAGAGAGGGTCTAGGTCGGGTTTGGGCCTAAAGACCCTAGACACAGACCCAAACCATTTATTTTGTCTTGATTGGACCCAGACCCATTTATTTTATTGGGCTGAAACCGAACCCGATGTGTAGGGTTTCCAAAAATTGGTCTAGACCCTAAAAGTAAGAGTGGCTCTGGGGCGGATCCAATAGATCTTGGACCCATGATCATCACTAATCATGCATTACAATATCATGAGCTACAAATAGTTACATCATGAGTCAAAATATGATAGATGAACTTACCATGTAAGTGAAAGTCCATAGTATTGTTAGGCACAAACTCATAAACAAGCAATCTTTCAGCACCAGCAATACAATACCCAACCAATGAAACAAGGTGTTTATGATGAACTTGGCTGATTGTTTCAACTTCTGCCCTAAACTCTCTTTCCCCTTGATGTCCACCCATTTTCAACTGTTTCACTGCAACTTCCTTCCCATTTGGAAGTACTCCTTTGTGTACGTACCCAAAACCGCCTTGTCCCAAAAGGTTCTGCTCCGAGAACCCATTGGTCGCCCTCATTAACTCATTGTACGTGAACGTCCAGCTTGAGAAACCGGGCCTTTTCCCTGGAGAGGGACAGGGACCCACAAATGTTGGTGAGGTCTCATTGGTTGCACCCATGTTTGAACTCTTAGGAATGGCTATATTGTTCATATTGTGCAGCACTTGGGTGTTATTAGAACCCTGCTTTGTGTATTGGGGTAGTGAACTTTTCTCTGATTCATGGAATACATTTGCACATTATCAATTTCATACTCAAAAATTTTAGAATTATGCAAGCAGTGTCATTTCTGATAATTTTTAGGCCTTAGGCGAAATATAAAAAAGGCTTTTGTATAAGTAAAGTTTCGAACCGTGCATGAAACGCGTTTCTGCCTCATACAACTCAGGCCGAAGACCGGAGGAAGTTTAGAAGAGATGAGGAGACCCAGCAGCTGCCGGCCTCCGCGGGGATAAGCTTATGAAGAAGCAAGCTTCTCCCCTTTCGGTTCTATTTTTTTCTAAACATCATGTAATTTCTCTTTTTTCCATTACATTAATGTCAATTAAATATACAAATTTAAAATCGTATAATGATAAAGTATTTATGCACAAACTATTTTTTAATAATAAGGATTAATTTAATTCGAGCCTCTTTATAAGTTGGGCTCTAGGCGGTTTACCTCAAAACTATCCTCAGGAACGGCTCTGTATGCAAGACCAGAAAAAAAAATATACTTCCTCCATTTCAAATTATTTGCAATATTATACTCCCTCCTATTAGTCTCATTTACTTTTGAGTTACTATTCACTTATCACTCTTAATATATATTTTATTCTTAATCTATAAGTTAAAACATAGTCAAGCGGAATCTTGTTTGATTCGCTTTAGTGCAAGGATTATTAATATCAAATTTTCATAAATTTTAATTAAGCATATAATTAGAGATATTAAAGGTTAAAATGTTGCTTCAGACAAATATAAAAAAGTAAATGAGACTAATAGGTTGAATAGGAGGGAGTATTATTTTTTCATCGCTCTTAATTTATGATTAGTTTTTAATCTAAGTTAAAACATAGTAAAATAAAATCTTGTTTGATTTGTTTCAATACATAATGTAATTAATATTAAATTATTATATGGAGTATATTTTTATAAATTCTTAAAAATTAAGTTAGTGCATTGAATAATTCAAAACTACTTTTACATGTGTGTTTAATGAAAATTTATGAATGGCTTGATGGTTGTAAAATGACGATGATTTTACTTCAAATTCAGCCTATATCTTGGTTTCGGGAAGATGGAAAACTTAAGACCCATTTTACTTGTATACTACCTTCATACAATTGTATCATTTACTTTTTTATTCTAGTCAATACGTTTATTTAATGATTAATATCTCTTAGGGGGTGTTTGGAATGTAGGAATGGAACTTTATTTGAGACTTTATATAAGACTTTGAAGATAAAAAGTCACATTCCTTATTTGTTAGGTTAGATGAGACTTTATACGTAGGAAGAGTTTGTTTGGGAAAGCTAAAAGAAATACAAAAAATAAAGTCTCACCTTCAAATACCACCCTCCCCCCAAGACATTTATCATAGGAACTTTCTTTTTTTTAGTCTCATTCCCTATTTCCATCCCATTTAAACAAACAAAAATTTAGACTATGTTTTGGAATAAAGTCTCGTTCCCTCATGCTAAACACCCCCTTATTATACATTGCAAAATATTATAAAAAGTGAATATTAATAATCTTTGCATTAAGATATTAAGATGAATCAAACACGATTTCACTGGACTATATTTTACTTTATAGATTAAAAATAAAATAAAAATTAAGATTAATAAAGTGTGGAATGGAGGAGTAATTAATAATTTAATCTATATTATTTAAAAAGTAAACTTATAATGTCAAGGTCCCGTAGCTCAGTTGGTTAGAGCGTTGGTCTTATGAGCCGAAGGTCGCGGGTTCGAGCCCCGCCGGGACCATTAAAATAATACAATTTTTAAGTTTTTCCGCTACATACTTACCTTCAAATCCACTAAAAACTGTGGCATGTTTCCTTCCTGATCCATAATCATCAATCTTTTTCTTTTCTCTTTTCTTACAAAACGCAAACAAAATCCCAAAAACAGCTCCAAGAAGAAGAAGCAAAACACCACCAATAGCCAACCCCACTACAAAACCACTTGCTCCATTATTAGACCCTTTTGGTGATACTGCAGCAGCTTCAATATTCTGATGATCACTTGATGATGGTAAGGCTCCACTGTTACTACCATGCACGTGATCTACAGGGGAACTCAACGTTTTCCCTGGTGGGCCCGGAAGAATAGGAAGTGGGGTTGGTGATTCTGTAGAGAATGGAATCCACGCACCACCTCCCGGAGATTGTGGAACTGGAAGCGGAACTGGTGGTGTTGGAAGAACAGCAGATGTTGGAAGTGGAGTATTAGGCCTTAATGGGCGTGTATGAGATGAAGATGGTGGGTTTGTTTTAGGCCTTAATGGGCCTGTATGAGATGGAGATGGTGGGTTTGTTTTAGGCCTTAATGGGCCTGTATGAGATGGAGATGGTGGGATTGTTTTAGGCCTTAATGGGCCTGTATGAGATGGAGATGGTGGGTTTGTTTTTGACCTTATTGGGCCTCTTTTAGATGGGCCTATATGAGTTTCAGGATGGTTTTTGGGCATCCGGGAGGATGCCGGCTGTGATGGTGGTGAAAATGGAATAATTGGGTCACTACTAGAAATGGGTGATGGGCCTACTATATCTGGTGGCGGGCCTGTTAATTCGGGTGGTGGGCCTATCGGGCTTGTCAACGGTGGTTGTGGTTGTGGTTGTGGATGCGGATGTGTTTCTGGTTTGAGTTCGGGTTCGGGTTGAAAAGTTGGGGGCAATGTAGGAGGAGAGGGGAAAAAAGGTGGAGGACTAGGAGTATGTCCTACAACAATTGGTAATGTGGGAGCAATAGATGGTGCTATTGTAGGTATTGATATTGGTAATGTAAAAGCAGGAGCTGGAGAAGATACAATTTCATTATCGGGTGACGGTGCCGGAAGATCGACGAACGGAGAAATTAGAACTCCGGCGTCGGTTTCCGGTGCCGGAGACGACATAATTGGGTGTAGGAATATGGATAGTGTTGATGATTATATGGGTGTTTGTTAGCATAGAGTGGTAAAGGAAGAGGACATAAGAGAGTTTGCAGTTATAACTAAAATTTGTCAGTTAATTCTCACAAGAGTGTGGGAAATGGAACATAAATTTGTCGAGGAAGCCCGTGATTGACGAATTTTGATACTCCTATATTTGCTCTATTTGTCCTCAAAGTAAGAGTAAGTGATTGAAAATTAGAGAGTAGGTGGTGGGTCCACTTATTTTCTTGAGTTAGTAAATAAGTATAGTGAACCAATGATGTCCCACTTATTTTCTTGAGTTAGTAAATAAGTGTAGTGTAAATTATTAAAAGGGAAAATAAAGGCTTATACAAATTTGTTTAAAGTAGTTGAGATAGTTGTGAAGAAGGTAAAATGAAAATAAAATAAAAATATTAAAGGAAAAAGAAGATAATTTTTCCTATTATGAAGGTAATACATTTCTTCACCCTCCCATAGGATAAATATTTACCCTATAAAATTGAGAGCTCCCTTCATTTTACATCACTTTGCAATCATTCTTTTACTTTTACAACAATTAAATTTCACTAATTTCTCATTTATTAACTTTATTTTCTTACTTTGATTTTTTTTCACCCTTTAAATATTTATATTCAATTCAAACATGTCCTTTGGATATAATTTATATTAGGATGGGAAAAAGTGGAAGACTATTACTCTTGTGAGGTGTGTTAGATGAGGGTAATCATTGAGATTTTCTCCTCATAGAATATATCTACCCATTATTATACAAAAAAATTGCATGTAATTGATAAGTTTTGGTAAAAAATAATTTATCAGGCTGAAATTTAAGTATATATTAGATATTAATGTCATCAACAGTTAAAAATATATGGGATATAAATTATGAGTTCAAAGTTTATACCAACATATACAATATTTAAAGTTTGATTTGATAAATTATTTTTGGTCAGAATTAAACCCGTTATATGTAATTTTTCCTTACTTATAGTGGATAAAAATTTCATATCGCTCGAGACTAAATATATCTTTAAATTAATATGATTAATTGATTATATTCATCACAATTATATTTGTTTTTCTATAAACCATACGAAAATCATCACAACTTTCAAAAATTTAACTTATTTGATTCTCAAATTTCAATGCCTAGATGAAGCTTAATTTTCTCTTTTCCTCTAAAATGTAAGAGATCATCCTTACCCTAAAATTAAAGAAATGAATATTTCAAGATTAAAATTATCAATCTTCACTAACTTTAAAATGTTATAATGTTGGAAAAAACTCATTTTTTTCTAGATTATAAAATTGATTAATATTATGCGGATGTATAATAAATGATTAAAGCTAGATCGGTTATATGAGACGGACGAATATAAAGTAGGTAATCTTTTATATTCATAACATATCAACTATTTATGATAGATAAGAATTTTCATATTTATATCAACACAACTCCAAATAAACTCATCATATTCATTTGTGCCTCAACTGAAATAGGTAAAATGTAAAACAAAAAAAGAAAAAAAAGAAAAAAAATTGGAACCCACCTATATATCATCCCTAATTGTTAAGTAATAATAGAATTAACAAGATTTAGGAGTCATGATTAGTGGAGTACCATATTAGTTGAGGTGTTATAATCCTAATTATATGATAGTATATCTCCACTTGATTACTCTGGATCAGTGTCCACTAACATGATAAATTATCAAGTTACCTTTAATTCAAATCATTTATGATGATAGTATATCCTACGTATAGGTTTCTATACCAGGTTCTGGGAAGGAAAGAAAGACGACAACTCATACCCATAAAGGAGAGTGCGGTCAAAGAAAGAGAGTGCCGTCAAAGAGTCCCTCGGCTCAAGAAAAAACTTCAGAGAGAGTGTAGCTACCTCGAAGCCTGCAACTTACAACACACGTCGACCATCGATAATGATGTAAGAAAGGATAGTAAATAAATATATAAATACCTTTAAAGAAAATAAAAGTAAAAATAAAACGTAAAAACAAGAAGGTACTAAGATTGAAAGAGTAAGAGAACGCTATCTAAAAAAATATAAAAAACAATAAAGCGACAGGTAAGTGGGACATAGTCGTTTCATGGGACATAAGAAATTTTTACTATATTAATTATCCAAACCAATAAGAAATTATTTGTGTAGTTGATTAATTATGTTGTTAGAGAAACTAAACAAGATTGAGACATTGATTTCAGTTCATGGGACATCATATAAACAAAGTTCCGAAATACAATTCTAATTTATATACTTAATATTGTTACATATTTTTACAAAACTAGAATAGACATTATTTTACCGAAAAAAAAAACCTAAACCCTTATATTTTCTCCCACAATATGTCTTAATTAAAGTACTAAATTTTAAGTCAAAAAATTGACTGTAAGTATACTTAAAAGTTGTTTGTTTGCAATTAAATTCTACAAAAATTTTGAATTCTTAAGATGTTTCTATTTAGAGTTTTATTTATTTGACGAAAGCGCCATTTGGTTATTTAGAATTCTAATTTTAGTAAATTTTAAAGAAATTTAACAAAGAAAATGATTTTGAAATAAGAACTTTTCAAATGAATTTATTTCCTATGTTAAAATAAACATTATCTCAAAGTCCAAAATAAAATATTATAACTACTTTTTTTGGCTTTTAGAAAATGACAACTTTTTTACTATCAA
>NC_080062.1:8274042-8286542 GCF_026212465.1 Amaranthus tricolor | reverse complement strand
TGTTTCTTTTTTTCTCTCATTGTGGCTTTATTAATCTATCTTTTATCTTTTATTTGTATTTTATTGTTATGTTATTTAATGTAGACCTAGTCTTTCTCTGCAAGCAGATGTTATCTCGAGACAACGTTGCCACTTATATCCTCTTATGCAGGATTTCTTCTGTTTGGGGGAAAATCGACTGTTTTTCTCTAGTTCTCCCTGTCAAGGGAGTACAGGTATGGATTATCCGCCAACTTTCCTCACCCAGATCCTGCTCTCGAGCGGGATATTTGGTATGATATATATATATATATATATATATATATATATATATATATATATATATATATATATATATATATATATATATATATATATATATATATATATATATATATATATATATATAATTTGGTTTACCTAAACTTATTAGTGCTGAAATATGAAAAAGATGATCATAGTAACTCACAAACTCATTAGAAGTGATTACGTTTCAATCTGAATTTACTTTTTTCTAAAATAAGCCAAAACAAATATAAGTTGAGTATAAAAAGGCCAGACAGCTCATAAGGATATTTTTTGTCTACTGATGAAGAGGGGCAGAAAGGAAGTAGTAGATTTCTAACCACCACCAAATTCAGAGAATTGTGCCTTGTCCTTAAGTCTTCATTTCTTTTTGTATCCTCTAAGAAGGACCTACATATAGCTGGGAAGATAACGTCTAAAATGTGTAGCTTTCGGTACAGAAGATGAACGGCTGGACAACCTATTGAACCAGGCCAATTGAATCAGCAACAGAAACATAGGATGGTCCAAACATTATCTATGTGACTGCGTGTCCTTGTTAACTCGAACCCACAAAAGTTCATCCTAGTAGCTCAAGTAGTTCATTCTGGTTGCTCATATAGCAGCCATCTGCAGTTGCCTTTGATCAACTCTAGAGGTGTTCAATGGGGCAAGTTGATCCAATGGGTCAAGAGTCGGTTTACATTTTAACGGGCCTTGGTGTAAAGGGTCGGGCCGGGTCGGACGATTATAGGAATTAGTGCGAAATTTTTTTTACCACTTTTTAAAAATATTTATATATATATATATATATGGGTCGACTCAACGGGCTATGAAATAGAATAAAAAAACCATTTTATAAACTTTTAAAAAACGAGTCAAAATGGGTCGGACTTAAACGGACTTTGACCATCCTGGCCCATTTAACATTTGACATGACCCACCCCAACCCAACCCATTTAAAATTTGACTCAACCCGACCTGGCCCATTGACACCTTTAATCAGCTCTTAGAAGTTTTAGCCATCCATTTTCTTTCCTCTGCCCAATTCTCAAGCGTCTGGGCCAGACTGACTAATCGCAATCCACGGAAGAGAAACGATGGACACAAGCAATACCTACAGCATAATGTTCAACATAGGATAGTTTATGCGACCAGTATTGTTCTAGACAATTCGAAAAACAATAGATTAAAGTAATAAGTAAATTTTAAGTAATGTTTAAAAAATTTTAAGTAAATTTTAAGTATATTAACCAGTCACAAGAAGTTACAGCAGTCAGGAATGAATAATCCTAACATGGGATTCTGGGATACAATCCAAACATGGGGAAGGAAACAACGCTAATATGCTTGCTAATAACCTAGATGCGTTGAGTGGGCCAGCGGCAACTGCCTTAGCACAACGAGTTAATGGCGTACCTCAACAAAATCGACCATTGCATCAGCAAGCATCACAAGGCGGCCAGGCTTTGCAGCAACAAATGATCAAGCAGCTATTACACGATTATACTGGAAATAATGCAATGGGACAGCAGAAAACCCTTGGTGGGCAAAACATGAATCCAAATGTAACCATTACCGGTTTGGGATATGGAAACAACGGCACACCAGCTACACCTGCTGCTGGAGGCAGGGGTCCAATAGTGAATTCAATCAGAAAGCACTGGAAATGCCACCAAATTTGCATTTGACGGAGGATATAGTTCCGGAATTTACACATGATTATTCCGATAATGGGTTTTTCAGCAGTGATCTCGACGACAATACGGGATTCGTATGTAAATGAGATTATTGCAGAGCAGACAACTAACTGGACGATTGTAGATTCAATCAAAAGCTTTGTTTAAAAATCCACAACTATTGCAATCATCTTCCCACAAAAAGGAACGGATTTCAATATGTAACCATACATGTTATTATCCTGAAAAATATGTCCTTTAGTCCTGGGCAATAAGCAGCTTTGTTATCACCTGAGCACTCAGCCCCGGTCGCTGATTAGGCCGCAAAATGAAATGACTGTCGATTTATGTGGTATTAGAAAGAGGAACTCATTTGATCCGACCTCTATGTACAACCCCAAAACGCCCATAGTTGACTCACAAAAGGAAACATTATCATTGACAAAGGACAATCGAAGATAAACTTGTCATTGCTCACACTAGAAACAATATTCGATGATGTTAAAGAACTCACGAAATTCCATCCAAAGCAAACTCCTTGAGCAACATTTCCAATTTGTCAGATAACCCAGCTACACGATATCCAGTGATCAACAAATCAAGAGTTGATTTTTTGAACTCATATGAGCCCTTTATATGCTCCAAAAGCAACTCCAGTCTGTCATAAGCACCTCGCCTGAAGTATGATCGAATCACAAAATTGACATCCTTATCTGATTTGAACGATAACCCGTGTTTCAGCATCCTTCCAACAGCATATTCCATATCATCTAAACTATCTGCCTTTGCGTGCATACCTATGATCCCGTAATGCAATCGGGATAGAACTTCTGGGCTTGCGTTTGAAGCCGTTAGTAGTTGAAGAAGCTCCTCAATCATTTCAGTTTTGCCTAATTTTGAATATAGATCTGAGAGCCTGTCTGCCATATATGCACTGACTTCCCATTTATTATCAATCATGTAGAGCAAAAACTCCTTAACTCTACCAAGATCCTGCTGTTCACACAAACCATAAACCATATTGTCCAAAATGCTCATGTTCGGAATAAACCCGGATGACATCATTTCTTTAAAATATGATTCAACAATATCGAAATTTTTTGTCCTAACACAGCCTAAAATTAGTGGTTCATATGATTGCAAATCAGGTGCAAAACCAGCAGCTTTTTTTGCTGAGGCCCATGCTTTCATAGCCTTGACGTTACCCACCTTTGCATACACTGCAATGAAAGCGTTATAAGTTTTAGAATTCGGTTTATAGTCTTCTGACCTGTCCATCACCTCAAACAAGCTGAGTGCAGTCATTTCATTTCCTACTGACATTGAAACTGAAATCAACGAATTAAAGATATCTGAGGTAGGTTTCAACCCAACAGACTCCATTGCCACAAATATACGAGTCGCTAGCTCAAAATTGCTAGTTTCTCTACAAAGAGAGATAAGCTCATCATATAACCCCTGATCTCTCTCCTTGTGTTCCAACAATTTCTCTAATCTCCATTCAAGTACCTATGAAAACCATAACTAGGTATAAATTAAAGCTAACAATAGTTGAAAGTCAATAAAAACCGCCTAAACAATAAATTGAAAACAAAGATAGAGGATACAACAATACAATACTAACATCAAAAAGCCAAAAAGCTACTCTTTGCAGAATATTCAGAATCAATGACTATACATTAGAGACCAAGCTAGTTAATGAATATGGATCATAAGGGGAGGAATTGAGCCACAACTCCCCCTCAAAAATCTGTAAAAAATTACTATCTTAAATTTTTTTTTTTCAATTATTACACTTCTCCTTTTATCCAAGAGCTTTTTGAGAGAAGTTTAAAACTAAAAATAAACGCTCTACATATTGAGTCACAACACTTGATGGGTACGTTTGTTAAATGATTCTGCCAAACAGCCAAAAAAAAAGTGTTTGGTAAATTGCTTCTAAGTCAACTAAAAAGCTCCTATTCAAGTTAAAATCAAAAAGCTACAATAACCGGTTTTCTCATTAACTTTTGGTGTTTTGATCCACGTTTCTCCAAAAAACTGCCAACACCCGAACTAGGTTTTACAAAGCATCTCCATAACTAAACAACTCTCTTAATCGGTCATTACTTCCAATTTGGTTAAACTGGCAAACAACTCCCACCAAAAGCCATTTACACTGTCAGCATAACATAGCTTAAATACCCTGAACTCCTTCGTCACAATTTTTTTTATGCTTTTAGGGCATGCTTTTATTGAGCATGCTTTTGGTAAATATTTAAGGGGAAATAAAAGTCAAATTATACGAATAAAGATAAGTAAAGGTGAATGAAAAGAGTTGAAAGATAAAGAATATGATGGTATGAAAAAAGATAAGCATAAGGAAGATGATCAACCTTATTTTGGGAGAGAAGTAGGGAAATTTATCCCCTCAATCCCACTAGGGTTATTTACTCCCAAAATGAGGGAATTAATCCTTCCATTTCTTCTCTTTCATCCCTTTACAACTATTTCTTACCTTTTAACAATAATATTTTCTTAGTTTTCTACTCCAATAACCTCATTTTTTAGTTTGACTATCATTTCCCACATAAATATTTATTTCCAATACAAACATGACCTTAATATGAAAAAAAAAAAAAACTGACCTCTTCTAGTCCCTCCAATAGTCCTACCTTCGCTTCTCAAACCATATAGAACAATACTGAAGTATATAGCAAGAATATACTGATTACCAAACAATATCTTAAGAACCAAATTCACTTATTACATTCCCACTTATACAAAAAAGATTTGTAGTTTTAGACAACTTCAATAAATGGGCTATTCTGAAATCAGAATCCAAGCCTTCCAATCATGATAATCCCCATAAACAGTAAAAATCATAACAAAATTGAAAAAGAAAAAAGACTTGAAATTAAGAAGAAAATAACTATACCAGGTTAGCCTTGTATGCGGAACAAGATTTGAGAGCAGCAAGAAAGGCATCCCACGAAAAGCCAAAGGATTTAAAGGTTGAATTTTCTTCAGAATTAAGAATGGATTTGATCTGTGAAGTCGGCTCTTTAATCAATCTCTGCAATAAATTGGTGGGAATTGAATGGTATCTGCAAAAGGGTAGAAGTGAATTAGGGAACTTGCTTGAAATTTGAGGGGTTAAAGATGAAGAACATAAACCCTTTTGTGTTGATGCTAAAACCCTTTGAACTACATTCATTTCTCCTGCATTCGCTTTCGTCTTCCCTAATTTTTGGTCTTACCCATACTCTTTTTAGTCTTTGCTCATCTCCCAAAAATTTAGGCAATTAGCCATGTGAAATTCTTAGTGATTATAAAAATAAAAGGATAATAATAAAATAAATAAAATAAAATGAATTACCAAAAATCCCCCTATAAGATTAGGGTGCGTAGTGTCATTTGCTATTCTCACAAATAATCGTGATTTACCTAGATTTATTTATTTGCTTTTTAGACGAAAATTAAAAAGTTAGTTACTTTGTTCTTTAGTGAAATATTCGATTTGTTTTTTTAAGGTGTTTTAATTGTTATTATCATAAAGAATCTTTTAATTTATATCATACTTTTAGACAAAAATAATGTTATTTATTGTTAATTTAATATTTTAATAATGCTTATGATTTTTACTAATTTTATTTTAATCTTTTTTATTCATTATGGTCCTAACCTGTTCCCAACTAGTTTTTATAAAAATATTCTTTTATTAGTTTGGATTCCCCATATTTTTTCTACTTTCTTTTAATATTTTTTTGATGTTTATGATTCTAATTTTTCCTCCATCCAATTTATTATTTAATAAAAGAATATATGCACTATCTAAAAGTAACTATTTTTCTTAATTTTCGTGAACATTTATTGTGAAAACTTCATTAGGAAACGAAGGGAGTATAATTTGCGAAATTAGAGGTTTATTAAAAAAATAAAATAGAACATAGAGAGAAAAAAAATCAAAGTCATGATTATAAATAGAAATGAAATTAATTAATTAAAAATGGTCTAAAATAAAAAATAGGGTAAATTGTCAATAATAAACCAACCTTCGCTTGATCCGGTGAAAATAAATCTACGTATTTTTTATTTTTAAATAAACTAACCTATTAGGTATATTTGCTAAAAATAAACCGAACTATTGTTTATAAGCATATTTAAAACTTCTTTGTAAATCAAAAATAAAAAATAAACAATAGTTGGGTTTATTTTTAGCAATTATATCGAATAGGTGGATTTATATAAAAATATACAATTGTTGAGTTTATTTTTAGCTGATGGAGCAAAGGTTGATTTTTTTTTACAATTTTCCCTAAAAAATAAGGTAAATCATTGGTACAATATTGATAAAAATAAAGTTTGATAATCTAAACTCCCTTAAAGATTCGGATGTCTGAGTGGGGGCAAAACTGTAATATGTATAGTCCGACTCATAGCGGTGGTAGGCAGAAAAAAATAATTCAAGTTTTGTCCGATGTAAAGTCGAAAAATGGATAATTTGAGCGAGTGTAACCGATTGCCATCCCTATCAGCCCAAGTGCCCATGGAGGTTATCATAGTCATAAGACTCATAACTCGTGCTCGATCGAAGCCTAAGGGTTACTTTTGTTCTCATCTTCATCCCACAATATTCTTCCATACTAGAAATCCCGAAAGAAAAAAGGATGATACTTTCTCAGCTTCCCAAACTTCAAACCCATTTCCTCCTTCCTCTAAAACCCAAAACCTTAACAACCCATCTCAAACCATCATCTCTTCTTCCATTTAACCACTTACCCATTTCCTCTCTCTTCTCCTCTTTATCCCCAACTCTTCCTACCCACAACCCCAAATCCCCAAATTTAGTTTTTGATGATGAAGATGAAGAACCCCAAATTGATGTTTCTATTGATAAGCTATTTGTACCGCCTGAAACTGATATTTCATCATTACAATCATTACCCAATTCAAAGAATTCAGCTTTTGGTGCAAGGATTTTGAAGGGTTCTAATATTGTACTTAGCAAGTATGCTAGTAATGCTCAAGTTTTTAATGCTGAGTTTGTTAAGAGTAGTGTTAAAACTGAGGAGTGTCCTTCTGATGGGTTGCCTGAGTTTGCTCTTGTTGGTAGGTCTAATGTTGGTAAATCTTCACTTCTTAATTCACTTGTTAGGAGAAAGAAGCTTGCCCTTACTTCTAAAAAGCCTGGTGAGTTGTTCTTATTTTCAGTCTTATACTCCTATCATTGACACTTGTTATGAATTTGGTAGTTATTGCATTGCTATTTGAAATGGGATTCGAAAAGTTGTTGATGACTTGAAATGGAGGTGCGTATGGTTTATGATTCTTGTGCAAATATGAAACAAAGCAATGATACCCTACAAATTTGCCCTTTGGATAATGTTAAATTTTCCAATAATCCTTGAATTGTAACGAAATTCACCAATTAGATTGTTTGTCATTGTTTGAGTATATAAAATATCCTAGGGACTCAACTATAAGCTTAAGCTTTTAGGGACTCAACTATAAGCTTAAGCTTTTAAGCTTTTGATTGGGTATGTTCTACTAAAAGGTCACACGTTCAAGCCTCAACCACTTCTCATTTAAAGTGGAACATTCATTGTGGGTATAAGGAGACTTCGCGTTGCATCCACACTTCTGATCTGAAGACTCTCGTGTGAAGGGTTTGCTAGAGTATATATAAGATATCTTGAGGCCTTAACTATCGTATTAAGCTTTTTCTTAAGTTGGTTCCTTGAAAGTCATGTCTATGATTGTTTTGTAGATACATTAGAATGATAATTTGCTTTTCGACAGTAACGTTGGGGTTGCAAACCTCGACTAGCCGGGAGCCACTTAATTTTGGGTAATAAAATGTTCTCATTGATTCAAGAAAATCTTGTTTTGCCATGTCAAATGAAGATGGTTATACCTTATAAATTGACTTTGCTGGGATAAAAAATTATGCTTAAGAATTGCAAAAGATTTGTTTACTGGTCAAGTTATTGTTGTTTGGAATATCAGTGTCATGTAATTTGTTGCAACTTGCAAAGGATGGATTTTATGGGGCTATCTTATTCTGATAAATCTAGCTCCTATTGAGTGTACAGCTCTATTGCTTGTTAGTTTTGAGTTGTTACTGCATTTAGATTATAGCATATTGAGTAATGTGCCTCAATTATCTTTACCAAGCTGCATGATCCGAGGCTAAAAGTTTGTTTTAGGGAGCTCCTTGTCCATTAGAATGATATAAGAGAGCTCAAATGTGAGCACTGAGCTGTATATCACATATTTCATGCTAATATCCTAAGAACTATAGTTTGAAGTATGTAAGGTCCATTCTGAGCTCTTTATTTAAGAGGTGTTTGGTTCATGGCTTTTTCCTTAGCTTTTTTATTGGCTTTTGGCTTGTTGGTTGCTTAAACAGTCAAAAAGTGTTTGGTAAATAACTTTTAAGTCAAAACAAAAAAGCTACTCTAATTAGCTTTTTTAGTTGGCTTTTGGCTTATTGACCCACTCGGGATGTTTTTGGTTTGCTTCATAAGGCGGAATGTTTGTTTCCTCAATAAGTATCTCACACAAATGGAGTTTACTTTGTGCTTTAGTTTGGCCGACTTAGTGAAAGTTAAAACTTGAAATTTTCTGCATTTGACTTAGATATGGAAAGATTTAATACCGTTGTTTGATCGTCATTATTTGCAGGTAAGACTCAATGCATCAACCATTTTCGAATCAATGATAGCTGGTACCTCGTGGATTTGCCTGGATATGGGTATGAAACTATCAATTGCAAATATAATTTTCTGCCATTGGTGTCATGTGGATCTTTTGACCATGTTTGTTCAAACAAAATATATCTCAGCCACCAAATTTCACATATAATTTTTTAAGAAACATCAAAGTGAAATTTTGTATTTTGAAGACATCATAGTGAAGTTTAGTATTTGAATACACCAAAACTTGGAAAACAGTATCTAAAACAAGGACACCCCAGGCCATTACTGTTATGTTGTCTGCCCCCAAAATTTTTGGAGAAAGTCTAAGTAACGGTTATTCATAAGGTTAACAAATCACCCTTATGTGATAGGATTTGATAGGGTGAGAGTTTTGTTATTTTAATATATATTTTCTAATTTTATTTATTTTATTATTATTATTCTTTTCGTCTTTATGTGGTGATTTACAAATCACGGTTATTGATTAGGAATTTTTCAAATTTTTGTATGTGGATGAAAGTCAAGGGACAAAGTCAAGTTTATCGAATATAAAATTTATGCATGAGATAGTAAAATTTTTGGCATGGGGTCAATTAACCAAATATAACACGGTTGCAATTGCGGTAATAGACATGGGATGCACTAAGTCGGTAACGGCAGTGATGCGTAACGCTAACTCTCGACCCAAAGCATGAGATATCGCTTGAAACAGCCCATAACGCACCTTTTTTACACGTTTACAATTTGTAAATATTCACTCTTTTTAAAATACTTTACATTGCAGCCAATTCGATGCGATTGGCCTTATTTTTTTCTTCATGTGCCGATTATATCAAATGTTTTTTTTCTTTTCTTGTGAATTTGATAAAATGCTGGTTAACACCACAAAATTTTCAAATCAATCACAAATAGCAATCAAAGATTCCCTAGAAGTAGACATTACATTGCCCGTGCATTTGCTTTTGCCCCGTTTATTTATCAACTATGGCAGTTGTAATTGTGCATGTGAACTAGGCTGCTCATAACTTTTGCATTCCGAACAGTTTTGCAGCTGCACCTGGAGAAGTGAGAACAGAATGGGATAAGTTCACCAAGAACTACTTTCTGCAAAGATCGACCTTGGTCTCAGTATTCCTTCTCATAGACGCAAGCATTCCTGCCAAGAAAATTGACCTTGAATATGCTAGTTGGTTGGGTCAAAATAAGGTTTGCCTTCTTATCTTTACCTTGAAAAGAAAAACGGTGTTATTTTTTGTTTCTCGTTGACGACTTTAATTGATGTTCCCTCTTCTCTTTGTTGACCTCTTTAAAATTTTTGGTCGTAAATTTGTGATCATGTGTACATGCTAGGAAGATATTCTAACTTCCATTGTTCAACTTGTGGCCACATGATTGTTTTCTGAGTGTTTGATGATTTCTCATGTTGATTTGTTTTGGTTCATGTAGCTGCCTAGATATTAGGACTAAGACTTTGGCGTTATTGTTGTTTGATGATTTACTGTCGTTTGCCTATTATTCTTCCAAGTTTCTGCATTCAGAACAGTGTCACATGATTCGCTAATCGTCTTGTGGATCGTGTATCGAAAAAAACTAATTATGGTCTATTTTTGGGGCTATTTTTAATTCTTCCAAGTTTTTACATTTAGAAGAGTGTCGCATGATTCGCTAATCGCCTTGCGGATTGCGAATCGAAAAAAGTGAATTCTTGTCGGTTTTATGCTATTTTTAATCAATTTTGAGCAATTCACGAATCTAAAAGGCGAACTAACAAGCGAATTATGTTTCACTGATTCAGATTTTCGTTTTGAAAAAGTAAAATACATTGCACAGTCATCATCATTAAATAAATGCAACAAATTTTAGGGGTAGAGGCATCTGGAAGGAATGGCTTAACCGAATATACAGTCAATTGCCCTGGCCTTGTTCCACTCCGTTCAATTTACATTGTCTTTTTTCATATCTAGATTCCGATGACATTAGTGTTCACCAAATGTGACAAGAGGAAAAAGAAGAAGAATGGAGGTAAAAGACCCGAAGAAAACGTGCAAGACTTTCAAGAGCTGATACGTGAGTTCTTCGACGCAGTTCCCCCTTGGATAATGACTAGTAGTGTAACCAATCAAGGCCGAGATGAAATACTATTGCACATGGCTCAACTACGGAATTATTGGCTCAAGCACTAGTAGACTAAAGATGCATCATCGTTCCTCAACGATTTGGCAAAGGTTTCCGTGCTCAGCAAAGATCCATCAAAGGTTAAAATCTCGTATACATAGTATTAACCCATTTGAGTAATTACTTTGCTCTCGGATTATGTTCCTCTCGAGCTAGTTACTTGTTGATTGCAGATGCTTAAAATTGCGTAGAAGCAGCCCTGCTCCGGATGCATTACCTTTTTCGACTGACCATTGTAGGCTATTGCTCTAGCTAGTAATATATTTTTTTCTGCCAGTGGTATATTTATGTATTAGTATTTAGTACTGTAAATGCACGCTTTTATAGTTCAAAATGCTGCTATATGGAATTGTATGTTGCAGGCTTGCAGCCATGGCATTGAATAGCTTTATCAATGAAACTAACCCTAGGCCCCAAGTCAAAAATCTTTCCATATTTGATCTTTTTGTTGCTGGGAATCCTTTTTAAAGGTTAATTGGAGGTCGAAAACAACTTTGTTGTTATCACTAATATGTGTCATGCGTACATCTCACCTTTGCAAATCGCATTTAGTTGTAAATCACTTAAGGTTATGTTTGAAAATGAGTATTTTGGTTTTAAATTGTATATTTTAATTATGAAATTATGAATAATTTGGAAATGATAAGATTTGAAAAGTCATTCTTAAATCTTCAACTCTAACTTTGTGAATTAACTCAAATTCAAATTTAATTTTTTTATCTGTTAAACACTACAAAAATTCAAATTTAAGTTCATACAAAGTATAATGTCGTACCAAAATTAATCAGTCAACAATTAAAGTAATTACATTATAAAAATTCATCCAAAATCATTTACATTGGGCACCAAAATTAATCGTCAATCATCATCTTAGTAGCTCTGCCTTGTATGCACGCTTGCAACTCTCCGTTGGAGCAATCAGAAACCACACATTTTGTTTTATATTACTTACACTCGTACATCTATGATCGACATAATTATACTTAATTATATTTTTTCTTTTATTAAAATTAAAATTGTTGAATAAAATGACGTGTTAAAGTGTCCTACCCATATTCAAGGGCAAAATTCTTAATTTACCCAATAATACTTTGTTTTGAGGAAAACACACATTCCCCTTCCTTTCCTTTTCCTCTCAAACAAACAATATAAGTTTACCTTCCATTTCTCTTTCCTCCCGCACTTCCCCTCTCTTTTTATTCTCTTCTCTCCAGAATTGTTATCCAAACATAATTCTAAGCAAATTTTAAAGCTTAGCTGAGAGCACAAAAACTTGTACCCATGTTTAGAGCTCTACAGAGAATACAACTCCATAAGGGTATTTCATATGTAAAAGCATACAAATTCTTATCACAAGAAACTTTCAAGTAACATGAATAAAACTATGTTGAAAATGTAGTAGATTCCACTATTTTGTCAACAATTATCTAAAACATAACACACGACTCAAAACCTTCAGAGTTGAGCAGATCTCATTACTAAAACTCTGCAGTTCTACAACAAATATCCAAAATTGAAAAAAATAACACAAACACAACTGTCAGCCCAGCAAAATATCTGCGACTATATTAAGATGCAGCTGCAACTTGCTTCCTTGGAGCGGCTTGAGTACCTGGTATCAACAAGACAATTATGTCTCCATTTTAAGGAGTAGCAAAATAAACGATATGATCCATGAGAGTCGGATGCTAAGGTGAATGAA
>NC_080062.1:8197816-8255316 GCF_026212465.1 Amaranthus tricolor | reverse complement strand
CAGCGGATTAGAATTAAATGTTATTTTTATTACCTATAATATGACTAGTGGTCTCGTAATCTCCTTGACGTTCTTGTGGGCAGCACCACATAGCCTCCTATACAGGTATCCAAGGGCTGTGGAGCCCCAGCTATACTCGGCGATGCGCTCCCATGGGTCGTCAAGTAAAGTTAAGTAAAGGAGCTGTATTTGGCGTACCTCGAAATGGTGCCTTCATCAGCATCTTCGGGGAGATGCGAGAAGGTTTGAACTAACCACGTGCAGCGCAAACCGTTCCCCCTGATCACTTCCGGTGGAGGGCGCTCTCCCAATATGCGATGCACCATGTCAAGCTGGCGTTCAGCTGTACACACGGCACGTCTCTCGATGGGAAGCCGCGTTAGTAAGGCTACATCAAGCAGTGTGATGGTAGACTCACCTAGAGGGAGATGAAATGTATGCGTCTCCTGACGCCATCTCTAAACATAGGGGTAGGAGTTGGATTAGAAGCAACTACATTCCCTAAGGGTACTTCTTCTACGTATAACTCCAAAGAGGGAATTTGGGTGGACTTTGAATGCTCCCACATAGCATCTATAGCCTCATCATCCTCAACAGAAAAGGCAAGCAATTCTCCACTCATGTCATATTTAAACCTTATATTTATGGTACTTCTAGTGAGGACCAATCCAATCTTAGAACATATAAAACGTTTAAAATGGTTCAAATCCATGTTCGAATTGCATGCAAACAACTTACGTCTTCCCCCAACAAAATGATCTTTGCCACTACTTACTCGAATACAACCATTCCAAAAACATACTATAGTCACGCAAAATGATGCCAGTTTTTACATTAATACAAAGAAGATCAACATCATCATCAACTTCATACCCACACAAGTACATTATATTCATTTGATTATAATCTTTTTTGGTCTAAAAATTATTAAAGTCCATAATGTAACTAAGTTCATACATATATAATACACATAAAATCCAAATAATAAATCAATTCATAAGTTCATAAATAATATTTCTAATACCAACACCAACATCAACATTTCTAATAATATTATCAACATTGAATTCAACTAATTCAACAACATTACTTCAAAAAACAACATAAAGCTATAAAAAAAAATTAAAAATTACCTTGAACAGTTATGGATAATTAAGAAGAGTTTTGATTTAACAACCAGTGACCTACATTTGAAAAAATAAGCAAATTTGATTATAACCCTAAAAAACTACATATATACTAAAAAAACACAAATAAGTTTACCTTTAAGCAAGCTAGAGTATCCAAGACTTATTTGAAGTGCTAAATTGAAAAAGGAATGCAAAAATTGATGGATTGAATCTATGGTTTTAGAGGGAGAATGTCAAGTGTAAAGGAAGTGTTTTGAGAATTGGGAAAAATGGGAAAAAAAAAAGTTGATCTGTGTATTTGTGCAGCATAGCTGTTCGTAGTTAGTAACTAGGAACAGGCAAATAGGACAAAATAGTTGTTCGCAGTTACTAACTGCGAACATTTGTTTAGTCCTATTTGCCTGTTCGCAGCTATTAACTGCGAACAGCTCCAAACCTCTGGTTTGAGATTTTCACGCTTACTTTTGGAATAATTATGAAAGTGGTATTATTTGGTTCATTTTTTTTGATTTTTTGACTTAATGATTTCAAATTTTCACAAAGTTCGAGACTATATGACTATAGTTAATTAAGGGTGCACAAATTCTTGTTAGAGACGGTCTCTTTGAGAGACCCTCTTTAAACGGGCTAGCCCAATTTATATTTTTTAAAACATTATAAGTAGGTATTAAGAATGATGTAAGTAGACATTAAAGTTATTAAAAGTAGGCATTAATAATATGGTTAGTAAGCATTAAGGATAATGTAAATTGACATTAAAAATACGGCAAGTAGACATTAATCTTTAATGGTTTGGGCTTGAGATACGTCTCTCAAAGAGATGGTCTTTCAAGAGACTAGTTGTTAATGGTGAGTAAAATGAACTCAGCTGCTCTTAGGAGCTACGGTCTTAATATGAGACGGATAGCTGAATCAGCTTAATTGTGTTTTTTTTCTCAATATGGCTTCAGTACTTGATCTATTTATGGTCAACATTAATTTTTTTCATAAGTTATAACTGATCATAATTGACCACTTTAAGGTCTAAATTAATCATTTTTGGATCAAAATAGAAATTTTGTATAACAAAGAAACGATAAAATCTTGATCATTTCCAATAGCATTCATTGATGACAAACATAACTCGAGATCCACAATTCCTTCGCCTTCACATCTAGGATAAGCAAACACTATACCTAAAACTTTATTTCTAAGTCCATTATGAACAGAAACTGTTGGGGAAAGAGCAATACCACTATTATTTATCGATGATTAAAGAGTATAAGTACTCTTATGTTTCATTAGAATTATTATGTTGCATGGGATAAGAATACTTATACTGTACAATGTTTTAACACTATTCTTGATAATGTTATTGACCCTTTATTTGTTGTTTGAAATTAATCTATAGAATAAACTATTTTATTACCTCCGTTCTAAAATTGGGAAAAAACAACTATATTTAGGTAGAAATTGATTAGTTTAACATCAAAATTGATCACTTTCAGGTCAAAACTGAAATTTTTTATTTTAATTGATCTATTTAAGGTTTACTATAAGTTGAAAATGATATCTTTGAGGTCAAAATTGAATATTTAGTCTTTAATTTTTGGAAAATCGGACATTTTTATTTTTTCACTTTTTGACTTTAGGCTCGGCCCTAGACAATCTTAATATGAGACCGTCTCTTCCAAGTTTTTGTGAAAAGAAATAATGATCTTCATGTTGAACATATTTTGGACATAAGTTATTAAATAAGACGGTCTCACGGTAAGACCATCTCTATTAGGCTGACTTAATGTACACTTACGACCTTAGACTAATTACTTTTAAAAGTAATCACTTGTAGTTTTAAAGTGATTATTTTTTATAGTCTTAAAGTGCACTTAAAGTGATCAATTATAATCTTAAACTGATAACTTACACTCTAGAAATAATCAATTATAGAATTGGGCTAAGTATATAGGCTCACTTCTGGTGAGATGATCTCTTTTGAATGGAATTAGGGAAATAAATATCTTTTCAAATAGAAATAATGAATATTTATACATAATTATAGGTAGAGAATAGTCAATCTAGGAATTTGGTGATGTGGTGGAGAAAATATTAGATAGAACAATAAGATAAGAACTCAATAATTTTTAGTAGTTCAAATATACATCATAGATTTTATATCATTAAATACATTCAATAAGCTTGTAATAGATTTTTTAATTGTTTTCGTTGAGTTCTCATATATTTCAATCTATTTATAATAATAGCAATTAATTCCAAAACAAATTAATATGGTAAAAATGGTTCTAATATTGAAACCTAATTATTTATTTATTCATTTTTAAGGCTGACAGGTACAATCTGTTATTTACGTAGGTAGAGGTAGATTGAAAATTTTAGGAGACGTAGTTTCCCCTATATTGAGAGGTTGATTGTTACGTATTATTAACTTTTTTATTGTATTATTATGCATAAATAATTGAATTCTTTTGATGGAAGCTCTTTCTTAACATTTTTTCCTTAAAAGTAATTATTATAAAAGAAATTTCTAAACTTCTTATCACTTTTAGTTTTCACATATTACAATATAAGCCGATTCTAGTTGTGAGTGACCCAAGTTTAACAAAATCAAGGCTTCAACCTCATTGGAAAATCAACTTCTCAAGAAGCCAATGATTCTTAGAAGGATACGAGAGTCGGGGAGATTAGTTGATCATTCAATTCAATATGATATTGTGTAGATCCATTGTTTATTCTTGAAAAACTATAAGTATATTTTTGTTTCGGTCTTAGAAATTTATGTTACTAGGTGATCAACCGTGCTAAAGCATAAAATATTTAAAAATTATTATGCATAAATAATATAATCATTATAAACAGATTAAGTACATGTTAAGAAAGAGAACTGTAAATAATAATTTTTAAAAAAAAAACACAACAAAGAAAATTGAATAATAATAACAATATTTACACATCATTTGACATAACTGTTGATTACTCGTGCTAAGCACGAGCTGTTTAATAATCACTATATGTTAAATGTATGTATCTAATAATAGTTGATGTTAAACACGTTATACAAAAATTTATTTTATCAAAAATTGAATAGACTATAAATACTCCAACGTACGTAATGGATTATATACACAAAAAAAATGCATGGATACATGCTTATTTTGCTTTGTAGATAAGCAACTTATACAAAATGACAATAAAGAGTACTTGTAAGATAAGGAAAATATATTGTTGAAGAACCCAAAACACAAAGCTTCTCTCTTTTTTCGACGTTCGAAAATAGAACATAAAATCAATTTCTTACCAATCTCCAACTTATCTTTTAATAAAACCTTTCCTTGAGATACCTTAAACTCCTATGCCATATTTAGTTTTTAACACTTCTAATAATTCAAATTCAACTATAATTAAAACATACTCCCTTCATTTACCCAATTTAATTTTTGACATTATTCATAACATTCTTTATTTGAAACATTCCAAATATATAAATTAAATCATAGTCAATTGAGATCTTATTTGATTAGTTATAATGCAATTTATTAATATCAACCTTTTATAATTTTTAATTATACACAATAAGATGCATTAGGATATCAATTAATATATTTGAAAATGTGTACAAACCAAGTGAGATAAATATAGTAAAGTCATCATATCATATCATACAATATACTAAAGAATGACCCCTTAATTTTAAATGATGTTTTTTCAATGACTGAGTACTTGGCGAAATATAATGAACTTAAATTTTTGATATATTTTAATGAATTTCCACTTAGTAATATTTATAATTGTAAAGTTGAATGTCAAACATAGCAAAATTATCAAATTACAATTTCATCTCATTTGTCTTTCTCTTTTCTTGGAGGACTTTTCTTTTGAACGCAACATTTATTCCGGTGTGCTGATAAATAGGATTGGTGTATGAAATTTATAATCTTGCAAATGACGACATTTATACACTGTCATGCTGCTGCTCACCTCATTTGAATAACTTTAAGCCTTTGAGTTACCCATTTCATTTTTAATAATAATTTTTTTCGACCTTTTTTGTCTTTGCTTCGCAATAGAAGACATCTATTTTTGCAATTAGCCACTTACTCGATAAAGTTATTTATCAACCTCATTTAGTAAACATTTTAGTATATAGAATAATAACTAATAATATACAGTATGAATAAAGAGGCATGCTCAATTTAAAGGTAGAAAATATCACAGTAATTTGTATTAATATATAGAAGATAAATAAGTATTAAATAGATAATTTATTTTCAATCTTACTAAAATCACATATAATATTCCAACGCATGTTAAGAGAAGAAAATTTGTTTTCAATCTTACTAAAATCACATATGATATTCCAACAGATATAAAGATATAAATCTTCTTAATCTTAAATCGCAAAATAAATAGTTAAACTTATTGCAATAGCATGAATTAATGTATAGTAATCTTGTCGTGAAAGCTACAATAAAGTTATAAGAAAGTGTATGTGAGAAGCTACATATAATATTCCAACGCATATAAAGGGAAGAAAATTTATTTTCAATCTTACTAAAATCACATATAATATTCCAATGAATATAAAAATATAAATCTCCTTAATCTTAAATAGGTAAAAATAATAGTCAAACTTATTGCAATAGCATGCATTAATGTATAATAATCTTGTCGTGAAAGCTATAATGATGTTATAAGAAAGCGTATGTGAGAAGCTAATTTGAGCGGATGTTTTTTTTACCAAAGACTGACACGTGTCATTAGGTGGTCTTTACTTTAGTATATAGAATGATTATACAAAGCTTATGAGGAGTTGTTTATTTTATGCTCCCAATTCCCAAAACTACTATTGAAAATATATGAGCAAATTACATTTCTAAGACGACAACCTTTCAGTCCTAAGTTATAATCTAATAATTTTAAAATCAAAAATATAAAGGGAATTTTTCATTAATAATACAATCTATTTGCAATCCGCTGAGAATAAACCCACTTATGGTTTAATATTGAATAGAGGTGTTCATTCGGGTCATCGGGTCGATTTCGGACGGGTGTAATTCGGCTCAGTCGGATTTCGAATCGGTAAATTTTCGGTTGTATGCAACAACGGGTCATACTCGGGTCAGATCGGTTAGTTACGGGTTGGTTTAACAACGGTTGTTCGCATTATCGGGTTCAAACTGGTTTGTTATTGGTTGAAATTCGAGTCGCGTGTCAATCGAGCTCGGGTTGTCATCGGTCTAACTTTAGTTCGGTTTTTTCGGCACAAATCGGGTTCGAGCTTTATTTTTCGAGTAGTTATCGGTTACAGACAACTATTGATCGGGTCAATATCGAAATAAGTTAATAGTCGGGTTTTTAATTGATGTATGCAGTATGCTCATTTACTTACAAAAAATAATTACCGATTGTTTTATCTAATATGGCAGATCAATTTATTTCAATTAGTTTATATATATATATATATATATATATATATATATATATATATATATATATATATATATATATATATATATATATATATATATATATATATATCTATATATATATATATATATATATATATATATATGTATATATATATATATATGTATATATATATATATATGTATATATATATATATATGTATATATATATATATATATATATGTATATATATATATATATATACATATATATATATATATATATGTATATATATATATATATGTATATATATATATATATATATATATGTATATATATATATATATATATACATATATATATATATATATATATACATATATATATATATATATATATATATATATATATATATATATATCGTATTTCTAAGTTTGATAATTGAAACTTATTATAATAAAGTGAATTAGATTAATCAAGTAATCATAACCATTTTATATGATATTATGTATTTATACTTATTAGTGATCTTGAATACATTAAACTAATAATTAATAAATCTATTACACTAATAATTGATTGTATTTAATTTAAAGCTTAATAATGTTCGGAACTAGACCTATTGGAGTGAATGAAACTAATACAAACTATCTTATAGTTACAGACTATCATTGACAGTTAACTCAACGTTATTACTTATTACTTATTACTTATTACTAATCTTGAATATTCTAAAGTAATTTATAGGCTATTATTAATAATCGATCGTAATTCAAAATTCACTTATCGTAATTTGATCTATTATAGTAAATGAAACTAATACTCTACCTTTTTTATTACTTTGAATTAAATAGCCTAAATTATGCAATTTGACCAAATTCAATAACAAAAATATTTATAATATACAATATTTATATTACTCAAAGAAATTATTTTAGATAACTAATTGTCCAATTTGATGATTATATTACTCAATAGATACATTATTTATTCTAAGTCGTTGATCTTTGTATATAGACGTGTGAGATCTTACCATCTTAGCAATCTATGAGTTGTACTTGCACAAAATGTTATTGGTTATTAAGATAGCACACAGATAAGGTGTTTTAGACGTTGGATTTATAATGCTAATATCAGATCAGTGGTCAAGAAATTGCCACGTCACTCTCAATTGAAAAAAAAGGGAACTTCGTTGGCTTCTTCAACCTGAAACAGTGAAATGAAACCCTTTCCCATATTCTGATATTCATTAAAAACTTCCCAAATCCCGCTCTAATAAACCCTAACCCAACTCTCTCTTCTTCATCCTCTCACTGTAACTGGCGGCCTTGTTATAATCCCTTTGTTCTCCTCCAATCCGGCCGGTAGAACACGTTCATTTCTGGTAGCCTGAAGTACCGTAGGCTGTAGGTATGAAGTTCTTGTTTTTTTTTTCAGTTTACACTTCACACTCTCGCGGCCCAAGTACCCAACAATCTTAAGGCAGTCGAAGAAACCCTAGTTTCTTCACCTTCACCGTCATAGCCGCACACACTGATTGAGTTTTGCTTTGAGTAAATTGCTTTGAATTTTGAGTTTTGCTTTGAGTAAATTGCTTTGAGTTTTGACGATGGCTTTTTCATAAAATTTGTACCAGGTACTTTCAGATAGGATTGATCTTCCATGTATGCTTGTGAAAGGGAGTCTATACACAGGCATTGATGAGGGGGCTGTGAACTTGATTGAGTTTGGTGAAGGAAGGTAAGGGCTAATGTTGTTGTCTTTGAAAGTTATATTCATTGGGGTCAGTTTTTACTTTCTTGGCATGCTTGAAGTCTGTATTTATGAAGATTTAGTTCAGTTCTCTTCTGTATGCAACCTTATCTGCTTTGGAAGGAGCCCCATCGTGTAATTGAAGTCTGTATTTATGAAGATTTACTTTCTGTATGCAATTCTCTTCTGTATGCAATCTTGAATATATATTAGTGTAATTGAAGTCTGTATTTATGAATGTTATCCATGAGTCTTAGTCTTATAGACAACTTTCTAATAGCCTTGTTTACTTGAGATTAGGCAATTAGAAATGTTTCCTTAGCTATGATTCATGTTGGTAGCTTGCTGAACACGCGGCGTTTGTTGACCTTGAGAGGCATTACAATGATCTCACCCGACATGTGATAAATATTCTGGTAGCAAAATTTTAGGCGTTTCTTTTTTGTATCTTTCTTATAAGAATGGATTACTTTCTTTTAATACTTTTTTGTTTGTTTTTGTTCAAGATTGAAATATGGTACCACAAGCAAAGCAGCAGTATGTGAGAGATTTTGGTGCTCGTTGTCGACTTTTATGTTTCGTTTTGGAGAAAGTATTTAATGGTGGACATACTCACGTACATTTGATGGATGATACTTTTATGGTGGATATATAACTATATATAGTTGCTGATTGAATGTTACTTTTTGGGGTTTAAAATTTGATATTTGTATATTTACATTAGGTGGATGTATAAGTGATGGATGTAAATTTTTGGGGTAAAAAACTTGATATTTGTATATATAAATTTGGTGGATGTATAAGTGATGGATGTAAATTTTTGGGGTTAAAAACTTAATATTTGTATATTTAAATTTGGTGTATGTATAAGTGATGAATATAAATTTTTGGGGCTTAAAGCTTGAAGAATTGGTGGATTACTAACATGAAATATATAATTATTAATTAGCAATAGAAAGCAAGATAAGTCTAGATTGAAGTGTTGAAGAAACATCTAAATTTTTTTGTTGTTCAACTTCAGTATGTATCTAAGGTTTTTGTAAAATGTGCTTATTGGTTTATAATTGATATCAATATCATGGGGAATCTTATTTATTTATATATATTCTTGTTTACAATGTTTCAATATTAGAAATTAGTTTTTAAATATTCAAAAAATCATAATTAGAAAACTGAAATTGGACCTAATTTGCTGAAATTTGGTGAAAATTTGATTCGGATTTATAACAGTTCGATTAACAATTGGTTCGGGTTTGTATCAGTTCGGGTTAAAAACAGTTCGATTAATAATCGATTCGGGTTTGTATCAGTTCGGGGTAAAAACAGTTCAATCTTAATCGGTTTTAGTCAGGTTGCATTCAGTTACGTGCATAATTCAGGTCGAATTTGACTCGGGTCGATCACTGTTGAGTTCAGGTTCGAGTGCAGTATCGGTTCGGATAATTCCGGTTCGGTAAACTTAAAAAATTAACATTTTTTCGGGTTGGATAATTTTCGATTCCGGATTGGATTTTCGGGTCGGGTTAGATTTGAACAACTCTAATATTGAATAAACCCATCTAAGAGGATTCCTTGCTGAAAATAATACAACCTATTCACAATGATCTAAGAATGAATCCTTAGTTACATGTTTGGTAACGTATTAAACATTAGGCGAGTTTATTCTCAGCAAGTAAACCCTTTGGGGGGTTTATTCAAAAATAAACCATAGGTCAGTTTACTCTCAGTGTATCACGAATAGTTTGTATTATTAATGACAAATTTTCCAAAATATAATTATACTTCATATATATATATATATATATATATATATATATATATATATATATATATATATATATATATATATATATATATATATATATATATATATATACATATATATACATATATATACATATATATACATATATATACATATATATACATATATATACATATATATACATATATATATATATATATATATATATATATATATATATATATATATATATATATATATATATATATATGTAAACTTTGTTTCCACAAGTTCTGCTCGCTAAGAAAACAAGCAAGCACGACGAATAAGTAAGCCAGTTAAGGTGGGCGGGCTTTTCCAATTTTATGCTCTGCTATAGGTTTTAAGAGACAAATCTGGTTTGCTACTCGCTTAAACTCATTTATTAAGAGATTCTATTATTATTATTATTATTATTATTATTATTATTATTATTATTATTATTATTATTATCTCTTTTTCTTATTTTGAGTAATATTCTCACCACTTTTTTTAGTTTTTGTTCATATATTTTCACTTATTATCTCTGATTTTATATGTCTAATTTTTAAATAATTATAATATAGAAGTGTGTTGTAACATACTCATAAAATAGTGGGATTAAGTATTACTAAAATATTTTGAAGTTGTATTGTGAGCATGTATGATTATAAGTGCCAAATTACTCTTAATAATTATTGACTTCTAAGTTGACTCTTCTATATATGATGATGTACATGTTGATTAATATAAATTGAAATGAGTGATTGATAGAAGGATCTATATTCCACCAACTTTGAAGTATCTTAGTAGCATAACACCAACATCATTTAGAATGATCAATACATATATCAACTCCCTTTTCAAATCATAATATTTTGACACGTAGAGAGCAAGTCATCAATTTGTGTGGAAGTTTCTTAATGAAATGAGAGATGATGAGTAAGTCAAAGACTTGAATTAAGGTTAATCTTTGTATAGGGTTAACCCTTTATATAAACGATCCCTATTGGTTCCTTCCTAACTTGCCTTGCATTACTTGATCCTTAGAATAGATACTTATTAGTACATGGACATCGATTACCAAGTTTAGGATCTTAAATTTTTTAAAATTTAAAAAAATTTATTTTCATGCTCAAAGTGAATTTTTATTTGAATTAAATTTAGATATAATTTATATTTTTGCTAAATTATGAGTTATTAGTGCTGTTTTGATAAAGTAGTTCAAATAAAGAGTAAAAGGGTAAAAGACACTCACAGTATCCCGCACAAGGTAGGGTTCAGGTGGGTTTTTTTTTTCTGAAAGATGTGGACAACTCATACCTATTTCTCTCAAGGAGGAAGAAAAGATGATACGCGCAGTTCAGAAACCCTCCAGCTAACCAATAAGGGTCGAACCCCAAACCTTCCACTCAACATGCATATGCTCTATGCCAAAATAGTAGTTCAAATATTAACAATAAAAAAAAAGAGTATTTCATTATTCATACATCCAGTGTCATTTTTTACATTTTATAGACCCTAAATAAACTGAATAAGGAATGAACCCTTTCTATGATATTCTAAACTTTAACGAATGTTTACAAAAATAACATAAACTAGTAACAAAGGCTAAGTTGGAATAACTAGGTAGAATACATAATAATCAGATGTGTTTATTTTAGCAAATTGGTAATAGATTGAATTACTCATGTGCATTTTTCCTATTAAGATAGAGTTGAATACATAATGAAACACATAAAGAAAATAAATTATACTTCTATATGATTAGATTAATGTATAACGTATGTATATTGTTTCCAATGTAATTACATTATATAGTGTTTGGAAATAAGTATTTCATTTTAAATTATGAATTTCAATTATAAAATATAAATAAGGAATTTGAGAATGGAGAATGATAAGGTTTGGGTAGTCATTCTCAAATTCTCAATTTCAACTACTTTAAAAACAACGATGAAATTTGATCCAAATCTAAATTTGAAAATTTTTGATTTGCCTAACAATAAATTTAAGTCAATTCTGAATTTTCAAATAAAATCATCGTTTCCAAACATAGCATTAGTTCATTGTATATATTATATTCTTGTAATTAATGTACTCATTGTTCTAATTGTAACAATGTAATTACATTAGCTAATTGTAATTAATTAATAGTATATCATATTTATATTATTGCTAACATAATTAAGTTTATTAGTGGTTACAAAAATTTTGTGTCAAATAACAGCTAATTGGTTCTTATTTTCCCTTATTGTATGATATTATGATGGACGGTCAGTTATGTCAAATAACATCAGTTAAATTTTTAAAAATAGTAACAAAGGCTAAATTGATAGAGTAATGTATATTTTAAACATGTGGTCAGTTGCTCAAACACCACTTACTTTATTTCAACTCGTCTTGGATGAGATCATCTTACCATGAGACATGCCCATACAAACAATCAATTTCTTTAATTGACCCTTTAATACTTTAAAATTATAAATGATCAATTTAAGGTTATAATTGGTCACCCTAATTCATAAGTGATCTAAAGTATACATTAAACCGGCCAATCTATAAAAGAACATACGTAAAATCATCTTACTCGAGAATTTATGTTTAAACTATTTAATGATTAATATTTGCATAGTATTATTCATATAAAGTTAATATTTAAATCAATATTATGTACCTTTCCTTTTTGAATTCCAAGCAAAGATATTTTCTATAATTGATGAAAAAAATAATTAAATATGACACCTCCATATTTTAAGTCAATATATATAATTTGAGGTTGACTTCCTCAAAACTCCTATAAATACTTATTCCCTACTTACATTCTTCTTTGCCTTTCTAGCTTGCTTCACTTTAATTGTTTAATTTATTTCTTGTTGCTAATCACTACTAAGCTAATTGCCTTTTGTTAATTACAATGGGGTTTCGTTGCTTCCATCTATTGCCTATATTTGCCATCCTCATTGTAAAATATTTACTCCTTTTCATTTTTCAACACTTATATCATGCAAACTTGTCATCCTTCGGTCCTAATTAAATACAACATATTACTAATTACTTTTACTCTTAATGGCTCTTGTACATATGTGAGGGTGTAATATAGTATATAATATACTTTACACCATGACTACAATAATAATTTTAAGGTTTTAGTTGAGTTGGTTTTTTGACATTCACATTATTCGTTGGTTGATTTTGTCTCAAGTTTATCTCATTAATTTTTATGAAATTATATAGTCAACTGGCATCTAAATTATTAGACTATCTCAATATATGATTTTTAAATATTAATTTTTTAATAATTTTTACATGTAGGTACTAAAAATATTAATGATTTAAATATTGCATTGAGTTACGTGAAATCCTGATGTTTTAGTTTAATGAGACGGACAAAGAAAGTTTATGCTCAAGTCTTAAGGACACTAGAATATAAAACATCGTAAGGCTATAACAATAACCTTAATTTTTTGTTATTTAAGTTGTTTCCTTAACATAGTTAAAGCTTTGAGATACGTTATATCTCTGTAATAAATCAATAGCTTAAACTGATTATTGTAATATTAAAAAATATTATATATACAATCAGATATCTTTTGGAGAAGGGCAAGGGTATAGAGAGTAACTTAAAATTTTGATATTGGTTAATTTGTTTTTGCAGATTGCACAAGGAGTTACAAGCCAAGCAGCTTCATCGTCCGAAGAATATTGGGAAAAAATGTTGCCTAATACTCCAATGCCCAAAACTATTGAGGACTCCCTCAAGACTGGTGTGTATTTGCAACTTGATCAAACTATAGTCTATATTGTTTACATGTGTATTAATGTATGATGTTTTTTTTAATCAACTTTAGCTAAAAAATAAGTTGAAAGTAATTGGTTGGTGTATTTAATTGGTTCAATATGTTTCAAAACTCAAAATTATTTTCATAATTTTAAATTTTAGAAAAAATTATAGTAAATAATACAAACATTCACTGATTTCCTACAATAATACCAATATTTGATTAAGCATAAATAACACCAACTTAATGGGTATTTAATTTGTCTAAAATAATATCAATCTTTGTTTATAATAGGTTATTTGACAAAAACAAAAAGTAAATTAATAGTTAAACAAAAATTAATATTATTCTAGAATAACACCCCCAATTAAGTTGATATTATTTATGGTTAAACAAAAATTAATATTATGTCATACCAAAAATTGGTATTAACTCTAGAAAAATTGCAAAAATTTATATTACTCACGTTAATTTGTCTTTAATTTTATTTTTAAGTTATATATGGAATCTAATGGTCCGAGTATATAAATGAATATTGGTCGGAGACTTAGAGTTGTTGGTAAATATGACTCGTTCTAAGTTTCTCATTTTTATTTTGGGTATGTTAACTTTATCAATTTATCTTTACTAAACTTAACATTTTTACACCTTTACACTTACTAATTCTACTTTACCATATCATAATTTAAAAATATTCACTCTTTCTTGTTCATATGTAGTTTTATTTGACCACCTAAAAAATGATAAAAAGTCAAATGGGACACTTAGGATGAATATAAGAGAGTATTAAACATACCTTGTAGTATCTATTTGAATTGTTGACTAACTCTCATACATGTCATACACCAATCCTATCCAAGAGGGTAGAGTTGGAGTCAATGTAGGAAACCATGGAATTGATGTAAGAAGTGGAAAACCAAACACAGGATCAACCAATATTCATGTGGGTAAAGGAGGAACATGGGTAGATGTCCATCCTAAAGGAAACCCATTTCTCTACAGATATGCTGCTACACAAACCCAACTCAAAGATAACCCAAACATAGCCTTATTCTTCCTCCAAAAAGATCTAAAACCAGGAACCCAAATGAACTTACACTTCACCAAATCCCCAAATGGAGCAACCTTATTACCTCGAAAAATCTCTGAATCAATCCCCTTTTCATCAGACAATATCCCACAAATTTTAACTCGATTCGATGTAAAATCGAACTCGAATGAGGCCAAAGTCATGACTCGAACAATAAAAGAATGCGAGGCTAAAGGATTGGACGGAGAGGATCAAACCTGTGCAACATCCTTAGAATCAATGGTTGATTATGTGATTTCTAAATTGGGTAAAGAGCTGGACACAATCTCAACCAATACCGGGAAACAAGAAGAGATTAAGACGCAAAAGTATGTTTTTACAGGAGTTAGGAAAGTGTCAGAACATAAAGCTGTGGTGTGTCACAAAATGGACTATGTTTGTGCAGTTTTTTACTGTCATAAAACAGAGAAGACTAAGACTTATATGGTTTCTTTGATGGGTGTTGATGGTACTAAAGTCAAAGGTGCTGTTATATGTCATACTGATACATCTAAATGGAACCCTAAACATTTGGCCTTTCATGTGCTTAAGGTTGAACCAGGGAGTGTTCCTGTTTGTCATTTTCTTCCTGAAGATCATGTTGTTTGGGTTCCTAAGTAAGTGTTTTATGTGTTGGATTTCATGGGTTTGATTATTATTGTGTGTTTGTGGTGTTGGTTATTGAATAATAGTGATTAGTTATGGTTTGGTTGTATGTCCCTTTGGCATTGTTATGGTGTACTAATGCTCATATGTGATGTAATATATGTATGATATTTGATATATATTTATATTTTATATTCTAAATTTGTAATAGAAATTGACATGGTATAAATGTATATGTTATAGCTTCAACTATCAACTTAAATTTTTGATTGAGTTGATTTCTTGAAATAGTATCAGAGCCATCGTGATAAGAGGTTACGCGTTCGAAACTCAATCACGCCTCAACTTCAAGTGGAATATTTCGTACTAGGTATGAGGAGGACTTGTGCTGCATCCACACTTCTAGACCAAAGAGCTTTGGTGTAAGGGAGCGTGTTAGAGTATATAATATATCTTGGGGCCTCAACTATCAGCTTAAACTTTTGGTTGAGTTGGTTTCTTGGGGATTTAACCATTAGCTAAATGTAATAAAAATAGGGTCTAAACTCTAAAGGTTTTAACCAAGATTAATGGTATGTAGACTCTTGTGCTAAACAACTTTAATTATTGAACTAGGAATGAAAACAATAGGAAATAAGTACAATAATAAAAAAAATGCAATTTTATGTGATTTATCAATTTGGGTTACATCCTCGGTAGTAGCTAGCTTGATTAATAGTATAGAAATCAATGGAGTTTAAGGAACTCAACTCAATGGAGGGTCACACTAGATTTGAGGGATTCCCCTAATACCAATTGAAACGAGATCTGAATACGGTCTAGAGGTTCAAGCTTTATTCCTAAATTACACCCAAAATTAAATTGTATGAAGACTCTTATATTAAAAAGTAAACATTGTTAATAAAGAATTAGAAAGGAAAATTATAGGAAATAAGTGCAATAATAAACAAAGTAACAAACAAAAAATTTTACGAGGTTGGCCCAATTTTCGCTACATTCTGAATGTTAGCTAGCTTGATTAACAGTATATAAATAAATGGAGCTCAAGGAACTCAATACAATGGAATATTATACTATAAATGAGAGAGAAGAAGAAAGTAAGCTATTAGTGTTTAGGTCTTAGGGCTAGAATAAAATCATCTAGGATGATGTCTCAGACGATTCTGATTACGGGATGGTTTTTCGGTGGTTTGGAATCGATTTGGTTCCAGGTGATCCGCCCGTGGCCATCACCGATGCAGTCATGACTCACCATGTTGCACTCAAGTCACCAACTCCAACAAAAATTTTGTTAGAAGCTCATGATATATTTTATTCGTTAAGTTGGTTCTTTGACTATGTGTAGTGTAGATGTTGCAACTATATTGGTATGATAACTGCACAATCAATTTCAATTCATTTAATCAATACTTTATACTGCTAGAACAAATGACAGATCGAGCTGTAGAAAAACAAGATAAATTGCAAGAAATTAAAGAAGACAAGATTTGGACGTTGTGAAATTACTAAAAAATAATATGTTTTTAGACTATAAAACACCAACAACCTAAAGACTATTTTATTAGTGTCTTTTTTTTTTGTGTGTTCTTGTTTATAATGAGATTGATATCCAATAGTTACTATTTAAAAAAAAAAAAACCAATATTTCGTATCGAAACTTTTTGACCTTTTACAAAACTTTTACTATGAATAAATATTTTCGGATAGAATTGTCGCATTAGTTTAGTTTCAAAATTTCAAGTTTCAAATACAACTATACAAGTTCATTCGCTAGCATAAACTTATTAGTATTGACTTAAATTTTACGATTATAAAGTGTGAATTTTGGAGAAGAAAATTTATTATTTCAGTGTTATTATAAATTTTTTGTTAATAAAGTATATAACTTATTCTAGGCTTACAACATCAACTTAAAAAGATAATTAACTAAAAAGTTAATGATTATAACTCTAAAATACATATAGTAGTATACTTTGTCACGGTATCACTTGCTTACAAACAGACCAATTAAATACTAATATAGTTTAAAACTTTTTTGGATATATTATATACTCTATCACCCCTCATAAATAGATGAAATAAAAATAATAGTATAATTTTAAACTTTTTTGGGATACATTAGAGCATTTTCCTAGTTTTAGGTTTCAAGACCTCTTGATCTTCTAAATAAGTAAATAACATTACTATATATAGCTCGACTTAAATAGAAAGTGAAAGTACACTTTTGTGGAACAAGATCTCACCAATGAATTTGGCCATTGATTTCAAGTCAATACTTTCCAAAAATATTTCGTGGTGAAAATTATCAACATTTTCTCTTCAAACACCTTTTAAATACTCCAATAATTCCACTTTTTCATTTTATCCAAATTATCTTGTACTGATATTTCAATTAATTTCATAAAAAAAAATTCAAAATAATAAAAAAGTACAAAAAAAATAAAAATATTAACCCTTTCCTAATTAATATGTCAATTTCAATGAAATCAACCTCCCTAAAAGTCTTCATCGTTTTATTTTATGTATAGCACTATATCTTTTCACTACTAATTTGTTGAATTTTTTTAAAAAAAATATATTATTCTTTAATTATGGATTAAGTTCGGATTATTAGTTAATAAAATTTATTTTTGGGTGTTATTTTCTATTTAATTTGTACAGATAACAATAAATGTATGCCAAGCGCATTTTATAGCTGTTGCAACCGGTGCAGCTGCCGGTGCAGTTGCCGGAGGGGCAGCTGGTTTTGCCGCTGCCGCTGGAGCTTCCGACAAGGCTAAGAAAGGTAAAACTTATAATATGAGTAATTTTTATTTTTACATCCATCCATAAATTAATAGTTATCATTAGTGGCGGATTTAGAACCGAAACCTAGTAAAATCACAATTGATAAAAAATAATTCAATAAAAAAATTCAAAAAAAATCATAAATATAAGATTATTGAAAATAATACAAAATACATCCTTCTCAATAAAAGTTACTAACAATCATTAATCCATTAATCTCCCATTTTATTATGATGATATTTATAGTGTGAAAATAAGACTAAAAATAAGTACGTTTCTGGTAAAAATTAAAAAAGAATAAATTAAAATAAGTGGATGAAATATTTTTGAATATTAGATCACGAGAAAAAGTCTTTGTATTAAATTGAAACGAAAATGACACCAATACTAACGAACATAAAGTATTCGGCATACTATAATTTTTTATAGTGCAAAATCAATATTTAAAAATGTTGACAATCCACGTTATAAGTGTAGCAAATTTAAAACTACAAATTGGGCATCATTTATTGTTATCCCCCATACTTTAAAAAGTGTGGCCCATAAGATGGGAGACAAAAAAAACTGACGCATTGCCCAAGTGTGCGAGTTATAAGCGTCAATTTTGTAGTGTGGCCCAAACGTTCAAGTATGGGCATTGGAGTTTCGAGTGTGACCTAAAAGTATGAATTATGAACATATGTGACCAAAACACATAAAATGGAATGGATAGAGTATTAATCTAATACCATTTCTCCCCATTTAAATGTACAATATATACAATTAAAAACACTTGATATACAATCAATTTGTTTCTATAAATTTGTTCGATATTTTTATTTTAGTTCGTCATTTTGTAACATTACTTTTTTTATGTAATGTTTTTAGTGAACACTTTTTTTAATTTTTATCCACATATTTATTTTCATGTTTAATTTTATACATTCAATTTAATCTATCCCACTATTTTCTTTAATTGCGAAAATATTGGTGTTGCCTATTTAACGGGACGGGGAGTAATTGTTATAAGGTAGAAGTAACCATATGGTTTTATATAGACCGAGAAAAGCATGAAGCTAAGATCAAGAAAGGTAACAAAAACAAGGAGGAAGGTGGTGGACTATTCCATTTTGGTGCACCCAGTCCAACATCTAAACAATCCTCAGGTAAAAAAATAAGGGTCTATCCTTTATTTTATTTTTGACTTAGATAAACCTCTAATTTATAATAAATCATATATATTCTCTTGGTTTTTTTTTTCCATTCAATTTTTTTTACATATTCTGCAAACTCAAATAATTTCAATTATGGGTTCTAAGTTGTTTAGAAAACATATATTATATCAATGCATCATGATCTTACATAATATGTTTTCTAATATAGATTAATGAGAATACATAGTTAAAATTGATACTAAAATTCAATAAATTTCTCTGAGATCATATGAAAACAAATGGAGTATTGATTTATATTAAAAATTGTACTACTATCTCTATTTCATTATTTTCACATCTCTAAAAGAACCGATTTTAAAATTATTGTCCACTTTAAAATAAACTCTATTTCGATGATAACATTTGACTACTCCTATAATATTCACAATTTCTTTTGTTCAAGAAATTTATTATTCCATTTACATGTATGTATATATTAAAGGAAAACTTACCTAGAATAATTTAACCTATTTATGATTTTCCTACAATAATTTCACCTATTGATTAACCATGAATAATCCCAAATTTGAGGGATATTTTCCTAGAGTAAATTCGGTGACCGGATGACTTGCTATAACAAGTTTTATTTTTTTTAAAAAAAAGATAAATTAAAATAAAATGTCGAAAAAAATGTTAAAAAATTTTTGAAAAAAATTTATGATTTTTTTTATTTAGAATTTTTTATGTAAAATTTCAAAATTCTTCTCTAATTTTAAATTAATTTTCAATTTACTTTTTCAGTGAATTACCTACTATAGCAGGTCATCGGGTTACCCAAGTTTACTCTAGGCAAACATCTCTTAGATTTGGAATTATTCATGATTAATCAATAGGTGAGATTATTATAGGAAAACCATAAATAGGTTGGATTATTCTAGGTAAATTTTCCTATACTAAAATATTTACTCATTTATCTTTGTTCATTTATCCGTTCACATTTACTTTAACAAAATATTCATACATTCTTGTTTAAGTTATGCCGTATTAACATTTATTGAATTAGATATAGCCTCACTAAAATTTATTATTCTCATTTGTTTTTTTTAGTAATAATTGTATGTAAAATGGACAATAAAAAAGAGTAAAAAAAGTATTATTATATTTTTTAAAAATAATAAAAAGTACTACTATATGATTTGACTTTGAAAGAGTTTTCGTAACAGTATTTTTAAGAACTATTTTTTAAATTTATCAATAATGGCTGAAGTGTAATTTTATAAACAATTAAAATACAAATTAAAAGGGAAAAAAATTGGATTTTCAGGATCACACAAAGCATCTGGTCAATTTTCAGCACAAGGCTCAGGTCAATCGTCAAAGTCAAGTCAAAATTCAAGTCCTATGATTAAAAAAGAGTCAGGTAATAGTAATTTTTTCTTAAAATCAAACTTCAAGAATAACTGAATAATCTTTAATTATGCATGACATTGACGACGCGTTTGGTAGGTGATAATAAACGGGGGTAATGAAAATGAAAATCTAATATAATTTTGGTTGAAAAATCTCTTGGCTACCTTGATGGACATGCTTGTCCTACTTCAATCATTTCATTTTCTTCATAAAATTTATTCCATTACCATTGGGAGATGTGGTATTAGTTGGTAATGAAAATTTATAAATAAAAAAACTTTTTTGTGATCAAAGTTTCATTCCCATGGGAATGATATGAAACTTTTCATGAAATTTTACACTATTCCGATTACCACCATTTAGTACCACTAACCAAACAGGTTGTGAGGGTTTTTCTGATGATTCATCTGTGGATTTTTTTGAGAACCGAGAGACTTTTTGGTCGCCCTCTCCTTTATGAGTTTGAGTTGCTGCATTTCTTTCCTCTTCAGACCCTAATCATAATTTTCTATGAGCAGGATACACTAGGTATGATGATAATGAAACTTCAAGAATAATTAGAGCTGAACTTATTTTAAGGGGATAATTCGAGCTTCATAATGTGTCATATATTCTATCAATTTTTCATATGAAAATCCTTGGGGTTAGAATTTTGAATGCAATACACTTCTTTGTTCCACTTATTTAGCATTATTTCTAGTTTTGAACAATGTCTACCATTTTCGTTTAATCTCATCCATACATTTAAAATTTTTTTTAATTTCATACATACAATTCATTCTCTCTCTTTTTTGCATTATTATCAATATCCACTTTTTTGCTAAAAAAAAACCCTACTTTCTCTTTACTTCAGTTCTAACCAGATAGAAGAAGTAGGTGTTATCATATACTCAATTAAACCGTGGCCCATAACTAAATACTGATTTGGAAGATAGATAATTATGATGAAGTATGCTTTTATATTAAGTTAACTTCTAATACTATGTCAAAAAATCAGCTGTATTGTATAGTATACGTTTACAGTTCGTTTAGTAATCGATACTAAATGGTGAGAATGTTAACAGAATGTTAGTGTAATTTTGGTAAGAATATCTCTTGACAATTTAATGACTATATTTATTTTTCTTCAACAAGCTCATTTTCTTCACAAAAGTCATTCCAACGCATTCACACTTAAATATGTGGTATTAAGTGGTAATGAAAAATTGTGAATAAAAAAACATTTTTTACGATCAAACTTTAATTACCATGTTAGTGACATGATATATATCATCAAAAATATATACTATAAATCATTCCTATTACCACCGTATATTACCGCCTACTAAACGGACCGTTAGAGTAATTAATAAGTGACAAGAGTTAAATGTCAATAATGCATTTAATTGATAACCCCATTTATATCTTGATTTTCAGGGTCAAATCAAGGATCAGGTCTATTTGGTCTATTCCCAAGCAAAGACTCAAAACAAGGTGAAATACCAAAAGTAACCTCAAATCACACATCAACAAAATCTCAAGGCAAGAATTTCAATGCAACTGGTACTAAAACTTTCACCCATGCAACAGCTCCAACCCAAGACTTTACAGCAGATTCTAGAACAACTTCAGCCCATGAATCTAGAAAAATTCCAATAATTAATGGATCAAGTGAAACTTCTAGAAACTCCCAAAGCATAGAAGCTAAAAAAGCCAATGAAAAATCATCAAGTAAAAAATCAAGTGAATTCACAAAAGGAAAATCACCAATTGGTTCATTTCAAGCTTCTGCTAATAAATTTGCACAATCATCTTCAAGTCCTACATCAAGTCAAGCTTCTACTGGTGCTTCTTTTTCTTTTTCAAGTAATTCCAAACCTTCTGGAAGAAAACTATTAGGTGATTCTAATTGATATGATTTTTTTAGTTGTTGATTGTTATTCTTCTAGTTCTCTTTTTGAAGGGTAAATGGATATGAAATCTTCCCTCATTCAAACTCTATTTACAAATAGAATATTGGGTTGATAGTAATAATGATCATTTTTATAATGATAATATCAAATAAATTCATTTTGAGGGATTATAAATGTATGTCAAATTGTTGTCTTTTTCTTCATATGTAAGGCTTGCCCTAAAATTCTTGGACACTATCTTAATATATTTTTGGGTTTGACTTTAAATGTCTTTTCTCTTAGTCGTTTCCTCTTTTTAGCCTGTTTGATGTGAAATTTTATTTTAATTGCAAGCGAACGATGTATGTATAATTAACAGGTTGATTTCAGGGAAGCTAGTCAATTAAATTGCTTAACTCTGATAATCATGTAATACAAAAATCAAAGGACTAAACTATATAAAATACCAATGAGCGAGAAATATTAAATTTGAAATAATAATAATAATAATAAATATTTAGAACATGGGGAATCACCTAGATTCAAGTATGAACATTTCAAATAGATTTGTATCATTTTTGAATTTTGAGGGATCATAAATGTGAGTCAAATTGTTATCTTTTCCTTCTTATGTAAGGCTTGCCCTAACCTTTCTTGGACGCTATCTTACTATCTCTATGAGTCTTGAAAATTGAATCTTCTATACTTTGGAGCTAGGAATATTGGTTGGATTCTTAATCCTTCCTCCCCGCTGTCCTATATCCAATAAAAGAAAAAAGTCTTATCTCCATCACTCGACATAACAACGAATCAAACTTAGATCGAGTTATTTATATTTTAATTTTACCCTGAATAAAAGGTGAACTTTTTTCACCTTTAACTCAGACTCAAATTTTACGTCTTCTGAATTTACTCGTCTCGAATTCTCGGACATTTGGACGAGAAGAGTCGGATTATAAAATTTTTTTGAACAATATATCAAAATTTTCTTGCAGTATGTAAACTTATGAAAATAATACTCAAATTCTACTTAATAAAGAAATATATTTTGATTAATTCAACTTAATGATTCATATATGCTACGATTCACACAAATTTGACTTAATAATAAAAAACAAACTCATAATAATAATAATTCTTTCAAGTAGACACTACATATATAGTTTAAACAATAATATTGAAGCCTAGGAGAAAATCCTTCTATGGTGGGGTTTAACAACTCTACTATCAATAAACAATACATAAGTAAAAGTCAAAATAGGCATATTAATATGTTTTAAATCAGTACTAAAAATACAAATTTGTCTGAAATAAACTAGAAAAATAATTATTTGAGCAAGTCGGAATTAGATATCTGAGTCAAGTGAATTGTCAAATTTGCTTTGTAATGTTTAAATAAACTAGAAAATAATTATTTGAAAAATAATATGTTTAAATCAATCCCAAAAAATACAAACTACAAAAACAATTTTGTTATGTTAAGGGCAAGAGCAAGACAATGAGTATTATGACTTAAACTGTAGGTAAAATTTGTTAGCCAAAATCCAGATACCCTGCACATACATTATACTAATCCACTAGTTTTTACTTTTTAAGGGTGAGCCTTAGCCGACCTTTGTCCACTAATAACCGCCCTCAGTTATATATCATGTTCACAGTACATAGGCGTATTATATAATCTAGGTTTTTTAAAATTTTTATTTGTTTAATATTAATTCAGAAAATGTGTTAGTATTTATTAAACTTGTTAAAAAGTTCAGATGTGTTAAGTCTCAGTTGGGTCATTTTTTATTGAGTTAGTTTAGTCGTTGATAAGTGTAATTATTTGCATTTATTTACATTATTTTATACTTTTTAATGATGATCGTTGCTACTAATTTCGTGTGTATTTTGAAGATTTATGCTACATTACGCATTTTGGTTATTCATGTTGATTTTGAGTGGTTTTGATTGTTTTAAGCATAATTTTTATGATTTTAACTTTTAATGATGATAAAGTTTACTAAGGGGTATTTAGCTCGGTTGAAGATGTTCTACAAAGAAAATGAGCATAAGAGTAGAAGAATATTTATAATGCAAAAGTTTTGAGGTGAAATTTGATATATGTCTACTCTTTTGATCATAACTTTTGATAAGAAGATCGTATAAATACAAGGTTTGCGGCATTAGAAACAAGACTTCAAGAGCTTTCCAACAGTATATTATATGTCCAATTTCGACAACCGATCAATAAATGGTGACCGTTTGAAGTTGCTGCGATTTTCCAGCACAAAATGCCGACTCGGGTTTCATGTCTTTTTGATGCAGCCGACTCGGCTTTGAGTCTCGCTTTTGCTGCACGGGATTTTCATCCCTTTAATCTTTGAATTAGCTTTTAGCGTTAAGTATTTATTAGTATAAATAGGCCCTAAAAAACTGATTAGGGCTTCCTCTCTTCTCTTCTTCCATCTCTTAGACTCTATTTTACTGTTTTCCATTAGTTTACTCTTAAATTTATCATTTAATTTAGTTTTTCATTAAGTCTACCATTAATCTTTCTTTGAGCATTGTAAATTTTCTTTAGCATTTAATTTTTCTTGTCTTTAATTTCCTTTTATTAGTATTAAATCTTCCTTTAGTGAACTTTAATTGTCATTATTAATCATCCTTTAATAAAAACTAGTTTTGTTCGTCATTTATTGTTCTTTGAATTAATTGTTGTGTTCTTTGATATTCAATTATTGATTCTCTTGAATTTTTCATTATTATCATATTCATCCATATCTAGTATCATTCTAGGGTTTGTGTTTATTGCTTTTATCATGATTAGTGAGTAGATCCATTTTCTAGGGTTTGACCATAAAAGTTAAGTATGATTTAATGATTTAAAGTGTCTATGAACTTAGGATCAAAGTGGTTAAATTGTGCAAACAACCCTAAATTAAATATGCTTTGTCGGACTAGTCAATAGAACTAGCGTGTGAGATTAGGATCTACTTTGTTTTAGGGTAAATTTTAGTTAAATTTTTATTAATTCATTCAATAAAACTAGCGTGTGAGAATTGAATTAGTATGGTCTAAATCTAATAGTTAATCAATAGAGCTAGAGTTTGAGATTACAAGATAATGTTTAACTACGTAATTAATTTGACAATTCATAGACACTAATGAGAGTTTGATCGAACAATGACTTTAGGGGATTCCCAACACCCTAAATCTCTTCATCATATAGTTTAAACCCGTTTCTTATTGCATTTTTAGTTTATTAGTCAAAAACCAATCAAACATATATTTTCTCTTCAAGCAATATATTAGTAGAAATTAGCAAGTTTCTTATCCTAACTTCCTTGTGTTCGACCCGCGACTACACTTACACCGTGCGCTTGTGGTTAAATAAAATTTGCACATCAGTCGTTTCCAATTTAGATTGGATTTAGATCAACCCATGGGGTCGAGAATCTTTTTATCAAAGATTTCATATCCTTAATTAAACTTTTACCAATTTTTTTGTTTTCTCAATAAAATGTGTGTTCATATCAAAGGAACCGCTTTTAAGGTTTCAACAAATAATTATTTATGCAAAATAATAAAATTTAACCGAAATATAGTGATTCTCGATGATATAATGATGACATAAAACTTAAAATTTTAAAACTTGTAAAAACTGATCAAAACAATCACGTGACCAAGTCATATCTAACAAGTTATCATTCAATAATTAATTTTAGTCGAGTTTAGGATCAGTTTTGAATTGGATCAAAATTTCATGGACTTAATATTTATGTTGGATTCTATTCATCAAAATGGCATAAAACTTTTTCAAATTAAGAGATTATTGAACAATTTTCAAAGATATCACTCAAATGTTGTTTATGAGTAGCTCAAAATATCTAGTGATTGAAAGACACATTTTGTAGAAAATGTTATTTTTAGCACGAAAATTCTCAAATTCCTTTGCATATTAGAATAAGAAAAATTACTCAGAATAATTTAATTTTTCACTGATTTTTCTAAAATAATCTAAATTTTTGATTAATCTTGAATAATTTCAACATTAGAGGGTGTTTGCCAAAATTACTCTCGGGTGATCTTTAACCTGTTTAATAGGTTATTTTGCGAAATAAAAAAGAAAAAATAAATAAAAAATAAAAAAAATCTGAAAAAAACACCACCATTTAATTTGTTGTGATTGGTGTGACTTGAGTGCACATTTGATGAGGTGCATTCATGTGTGACCTTTGGGATGGAATCCCATAAATGTGTTAATGTGGTTGTATTAAGTTAAGTTTTGATGATTGATTTATGATGGTGATTAAGTATGGATTAATAAGGTAATGAAGTATGAGAGTTATGAGACTTATTGAAGAAGTGCAAAGGGCTCCTAGGATGCTGTTTTGACTCTTCAAGTACTTGGGGATGTTTCATTATCATTTATTCATAGGCTTAATGTACTTAATATTACTTAGTGAGATCTCTCCTATAAATAGAGAGCTCTCATTCACATTGTAATCAATCCACAAATACACCCCAAGCCAAACACTAGCCTATATCTCTTTTCTATTGTAATTCTCCATATTTGAGAGTTCTTTGAACTCCTTTTGATAATATAAGAGATACTACACACCGGAGGACGTAGCCTTAGTTGGGTGAACCTCGTTAAATCTTTGTGTCGTTTTATTGCTTTATTTTCTCCTATAAACATCGATATCATTGATAGCGTAATTTGTTTGTCACTAAAACTTCATACACTCGATCTGGGCAATATTGGAGTTTGAAACACATCGTTCGAACTCTAATACATCGTCGTTTTCATAATTAATGGGATTTATATGATACCTTCTGATCAATTGTTTGGCAATTTGGTGCACAAAACAATTACAAAGAAAACATTATCCAGGAATCAAATTTTGCTTAAAGATCATTCACTTGCATGATTAGGAAATTTCATCCATTGCCTGCATTATTAGGCAATTTCGTCTGCTAATGTTTAAGAAATGGGAGGAGGGAACTTTACTAACATAATTGTTCCATAAATCGGAGATATTCATGTTTAAGACATTCCATAAACATTAGACAATGGTGTAGAAGAAAATAAACATTAGGCAAAAGAAAGTAATTAATCTCTGTGAATTGGAAGAAAATAATATGATCATCAATGGTGTAGAAGAGGGGAGAGGTGGATGGTTGACTTGAAGATGGAGGTTTTGGAGTTTATGCTTGTGATGACAATGGCGGCAGGGAGTTGGTAATTTTTGTTTTTTATTTTTTTTTATTAACCTGGAATAGGAGGTTATCAATTATTAATGATTAATTAAAAGTTAGGATTATTAATAATTAATTAAAAATTAGAATTATTAATAATTAATTAAAAATTAGAATTATTGTTGGACAAATAACTTAACAATATTGTTGGGCAAATAACCTTAGAATAATACATAAAATTTTTGTGCATTGGGTGCTTCATAAATTTATGGTATACAAATGATAAAGTAGTCATAAATTCTTCTTGATCAGAATTACTCCTATATTTTCATCATTTTTTAATTTTAGAAGTTAATTAGTTCAATACTTTTGTATTAGGTTCTCACAGTGAAACTTGTTTAGTTTGATTTTTTTTAAATAATGAGTATTTTAAAAATTTAAAATGTTAATTTAAAAATTCATAATAAGGAGTAGTTTAAGTATGAAAGTAAATATTCTAATTAATTTAATTAGATTATTTAGCTCAATTAAAATTATCTCACGGTAAGATCATCTTCTTTACTATGTTTATTTTATCTAAAGCAATCAATTTTGCTATAATATAATGGATATATTGTTCTTATTTAAGTTAAGTAACCTATCTCATTAATCTTTAAAATTAACCACACAAATTGATGCGCAATAACATTATTATATTATGAATTTTAGGCATACTAAATTAATTTTGAAAAATACAATGCATGCCAGTAAAAGTCTTATATATAGACTTAGTTAATAATATTTTTGTGTGTACAGGAACACCAACCTAATAATAACAAGTATTTATCAATAATTGTATTTGATTGTATTTGTCAATTAACAATACTTACTATTTTAATGTGTATAAAAATTGGATCCATATAAGATGACTCCTACTTTCTAAAATAAGAAGTTATGGATTAATTGGAAAATACTAAATTAGGAAATTACATACATCAGTGTGAACTAAAATTCACCAAATTCTTAACCATAAAATTATTCATAAACTTTCCAATTATGGTGCAAAACCATTCAATATTGTTAATTTTGTTATCCCATTTCTATATAAATACCTTTTCACATATTCTTTGAATTTCATCAAAACACATTTATTCTAATAAGTTTTTTGTAAAAAAGAAAAAAAAATTGAAAAAGGAAAATAGAAAAATATATTTTATCCTTATTTAATTTTTCCAGCATTTGTTAATCTCTTTTAATCAGTAATAATGGTGCCATATATCTTACGTATCATTGCCGTTCTCTCGGTAATCACTCTATATTTATTTATTTTTTCTAAGATTACTACATTTGATTATTTAATATGTGAGTTTTTAGAGTGAAATGCAATAATGGATCGATAATTGTCTCTTTTTTGTAAAGATAAACTAATGTGAATATTTTAAATATAATTTTTGTAGATATCAATAACGGCCATTGATGCACATTTTATTCTTCCTATGCTTGGAGCAAGAGCGGCAAGAAGGCATGGTGAGGATTGTTGAGTCTTTAATTTTAGTTCTTTTTTAAGACTAACAAGTTTTACCTAACATTGCATGAAAATAACAAATATAAGATTCAAGAATAGTATTTTAAAGTGCCTTAAATGTTTATCCCATTTTGAAAATAAAGTTCAATTCATATTTTAATTGAATTAAGATATGTTGATGATGTCTTACTCTTATTTATTGGAATTTCTTCTCATATAGCACAATATAAGGGAATGGTAGCTGGTGCCTTAGCTGGTCGAGCCGCCGCTGGAGCTAATATTGATGGAGGCGGAGGCTTTGGTGGAGGTGCTGGAGGTGGAGGAGGATTTGGTGGAGGTATCAGAGGCAGCGGAGGATTTAGTGGAAGTGCCGGAGGCGGAGGAGGATTTGGGTATGGGGGTGGTGGTATTGGAGGCATCGGAGGAGGAGTTGGAGGTGGCGGATCAGGAGATGTATTAGGGAGTGGTGGTTTTAGTTTTTCGAGACATCATGCTGGTTCCATATCTGGACAAGCATTAGGTTCAGGCAGAGCAGGTGGACAAGCTTCAGGTTTTGGTGGAGCAGGTGGACACGCATCAGGAGGTGGGGGTTTTAGTTTCGCAGGACATCATGCTGGTTCTATTTCAGGACAAACATTTGGTTTAGGTAGAGTAGGGAAAAAAGCAGTAGGTTCAGGTGGAGGAAGTGGACAAGCATCAGGTGGTGGAGATTTCAAATTTGAAGGACATCATGCTAGTTCTCTTTCGGGACAAGCCTTAGGTTCAGTTAAAGGGGGCAAACACGCATCAGGTTCAGGCAAAGTAGGTGGCCAAGCATCAGGAGGTGGAAGTTTTAGTTTTGCTGGACATCATGATGGGTCTGGTTCAGGTAGAGTTGGGAAAAAAGCATCAGATTCAGGAGAAGGAACTGGCCAAGCTTTAGGTGGTGGAGGTTATAATTTTGGTGGACATCATGATACTTCTATTTCAGGACAAGCCTCAGGTTCAGTAAAAGGGGCAAAACAAGCATCAGGTTCAGGCAAAGTAGGTGGACAAGTATCAGGGGGTGGAGGTTTTAATTTTGCTAGTCGTCATGCTGGATCAATTTCAGGACAAGCATCAGGTTCAACTAAAGGTGGAAAACAAGCTTCAGCTTCAGGTGAAGTAGGTGGACAAGCATCAGGAGGCGGAGAGTTTAGTTTTAGTAAACATCACGGTGGTTCAATTTCAGGACAAGCATCGGGTTCAAGTACAGGGGGCGGGAAATCTTTAAGTAGAGGAGATCGACAAGCTTCAGGGGGTGGAGGTGTTGGTTTTGATGGGCATCATACTGGTTCCATTTCTGGACAAGCATCAGGTTCAGGTAAAGTAGGTGGACGAGCATTTGGTTCAGGTGGGGGTGTTGGACAAGCATCAGGTTCAGGGCGAATAAGTGGTGGAGCAAGTAGAGGATTTTCCGTTAGTAAAAGTCATAGCGCTTCTGCTTCAGGACAATCATCACATTCAACCCAAGGTCAAATATCAACTTCCAAAGAAGCTCAAGTGTCAACATCCAAGGGAGCGCAAGCATCAACATCGAAAGATGCTCAAACATCAAGTTCAAGTCAAGGTCAAGCATCAGGTTCAATCCAAGGTGAAGCATCAACTTCCTTGGAAGCTCAAGGATCAACCTTTAAGAAAGCTAAATCCTCTACTTCCAAGAAAGATAAATCATCAAGTTCAATCCATGGTCAAGCATCAGTATCTAAGGAATCCAAATCATCAAGTTCAAGCAAAGGATCAGGTCAGGCATTTGGGTCAGCTTTTGGTCAAGGTTCAGGGTCATTTGCTGGCTACGCATCAGGGTCAGCTCACGGCCAAGGGATAGGTCATGCATCCGGATTTGGTTCAGGCCAAGGTTCAGGCCATGCATCAGGTGGATTTTCCGGCCACGCTTCAGGCCACTTTTCGAGTCAATTTTCTGGATCAGCACATGGATATGGAGGATATGGTGGATTTGGTAGATGATTCCATAGATATGAATGTCATGAAGCCTCAAAGTTATCATATTCGATAAAGTGTCTAGGCAAAAATCATCTAGCCAATCTTGAATGCCCTTAGTTAAAACACCTTATAATAAATCTCTTGCATCACAAGTTGTTCTATGTGGTATGCATGTCATTCATGGGCAATAGACTTGATTTTAATCTGTAATAGTATTGTAGACATCTATAATGAGCTTGTATCGACAATCATTGTATTTTTAGATGCTTTAAGAAGTTGATATTTTTTTTGCTTCTGCCACCTCATCACATTTTATTTAAGAATCACAATATATTATATTAGCATTCAAAATCCCATTTTTTATTCTCACTTAAAGAATTTTTAGGTTACCAAGAGTTAGTTATTAGTTTGGTTTGCGATTCTCTTTCTTGCGATTCTAATGATCCTATATAGAGTCAATATATAAGTCAAGTGTATCTTAGCTTAAGGCCACTCTTAACTATGAGGAAAGAAACTCTCGTTTGTCTAGCTATTAAATATATATAGTAAATCGGACCTTCTTGTATGATTTTAAAATTAAGGCAATGATATATCACTTTTATTCTTAACATAAGCTAGATGGCCTAGTCTAACTTAAATAAGTTTCACATGTTCTTCTATCATATTAGTATTAGATATTGTTGGGTATTCAATCCACTTTATGATATTATAATATTTTTTTTATTACTCATATTTGGACATACTTATTATAATTTAGTATAACTTCTCTTGTATGCTTTTGGAGGTGTGGGACTCATCTTATTTTGTTGAGTCAAGAAATCAAAGACACAAAAATTAGAAAAAAGTGAGTTCTTCCCAAAAAAATTTCAGCCTACACAATTTCAATCAAAAGGTCCGATGGAGGGCAAATATGGTCCCTTTTTGCTTATTTCTAGTATGTTTTTGGGGACATATAGGGCTTTAATCTAAACTGTGGTGATCAAATTAGGTGGTCAAGTGTGCTAAAAAATGTGGCTGAACAATGACTGGACAGTTTACGTGAAATTTTTTATTTTTCTCTCTTATTCTTTTTCTCTTGCTGTTGATGCTTGATGGTGGGTAGTGCATTTTGGTAATTAACATTGGTGCTTGTACTCTCTTTTTATCATAATAAGAGTGATTTAGGTGAACTCTCTTGATTAGTCCAACGAATTTTATCCTTTATACTGAAGGGGTTTTCCATGTAAAAATTTTTGTGTGTTGTTATCGGTCTATTATCTATTATTATATTTTTTATTTAAGCTCATTGTTAGATTATTTTAGGTGATTGAAGTGAATTATGATTTTTGTCATAATTTGGTTGATTATCTTGCTTAAATTGATCTTCAAGTTGGTGTTGTAATCAACCATTTGTACTCATTGGAAACAACAATTTTTACTCTCTTTATTTAGGAAATCTCTATCACTATAAGCTGATAACACATCATTGATCAAGCTTCATCAGAAATTTAATATTTGGTTCTTTTATATTCTTGTTAGTGGTAATTTGTAGGAAATTCAAGAAAAACCAATAACAATACATTAAACTACTATGTATTTGATTTTAAAACGCTAAGAATATTAATATTTCTGAAAAAACATAATTTACCAAATAGTAAAACTTTTCTAAAATAGCATTTTTATATTGTTAAACCACTAATAACTAATACTTAAATTGCTACATCGATCACACCCTATACAATTTGTATCGTATAAATATTTAGGGGAAGTTATTGTAGGCAAACGTTGTTAACAAGAATAATAATAAATTTAAAAGAGTAAATCAGAAAACAAAATAAAAAATAAATATAATATTATATATTTTAACGCGTAATTTGGTGATAAATTCATGAAATTATTCTATATTAGATAATATAATTAATGTTTGTATAATTAAAGATTAAAAATAATTTAGTATATAAAATTAATTTTATCCTTACTAACAAACACGTTAGGAGTGTCCCTTAGCGACATCCATTAGTACAATAAGAGTGGGTCACTTGCTATTTGACATAAAGTAGCTAGGAATTCGAGTGGTGAAGTATCGTACTTTTGAAAAATTTATAAATGACATACATATTATTTTTATGGTTTATCTTAATATTTTAATTAAATCAATATCTTTCAAAACGAAAAACATCATTTCATAAAAAAATCACAGTATTGATGTCTAAAGGAGTATATGTTTTGTTTCTCACTAATTTTAATAAAAGTCGGGCAAATTTTATATTTGTATGAGCATAATATATTATATATTAAAAAAGATTTTTCTAACCTATACATCTAATGCATAAGTTTAAACAATAAATTTGAAAAATATTTAAAATTCAATAGAAAATATCTTCTAAAACATGTAAATGTAATATTTAAAAACATACTCTAAATGAATTTTAAATAGTATCAATTTTATTGTTTAAATCTATGCACCTGGTGCATATAAGTTAGAAAAACCTATTATAAAATTACATATTAATATTAATTCAGTATATAATTAAATTAATCATGATGATATATGAGCCTCACTTCTATATATAATATCTTTTCCCTGAGAATTAGTTTATCTTATGTTACTCCAAATAAATCTCATATTTTTGCATAATTACAAATGAGCTAAATTTAGAAAGTTTTCAAGTATGTGAACTAAAATTTACCACTTTTTTTTTGCTAAGAATTCATTCCAAAACTTTCCTTTTAAGGTGGAGAACCATTCAATGCTACTATCCAATGTCTTTAAATACTCAACTTTTTTTTTCTTTTCACAAAACATACTTCTAATAAGTTCTAGCTTCATATTATCATTTTATATAGTAAAAAAAATTAAAAAAAATCTAGAAAAGCAATCAGCAAAAAATATAAATTTTGTTCCATCTTTATAATTCATTCTTCAAAAATTTTCATTGTCACAATAGTTATATTCTGGAATAAGATTTATAATGAAGTCGTACATCCTACATTTTATCGCGATTTTATATGTAATCATATATATATACTACGTTTTCATTAATAAAAATTATTTTTTGGAAAAATTGATTCTTAAAATTTATTTTTCTTCATGAGAATTGACTAAATGTGAATCACATTTTTTTATTCTATTTTTGCAGATAACAATAACAAATGTTGATGCAACTTTTCTTATTCCTGTACTAGCAGCAGGGGCCATTTCTAAGCATGGTGAGTATTAATATTGTGTAACAATCTAAATATGAGGTCGCTAATTATTGAATGTCCTAGACATTCAATAAAATAAGTATAAAGATTAATTATGTTATTTCAACTTATAAAAGTTGGAAATACATCATAAAATATGTGTCAATTAGTATAATTTATGTTTAATGTTTTCATTTTTTATTTCTTCAATATATTCGAAGGGTTATTAGAATCATTTTTTGAAATAATAATAATAGACTATATATGTAGGCTTATTTAACACCCTAACCCTGTCATACTAATTCTAATCACTTACCCAAACTTACTATATATTTTTCACTTGTATTATATCATTTCCTTTATGTGTGTATTCATAAAAATATGCGGTATTTTGTGAGCATTATTAAATAGTATCTAATTTTGAAAACAAGATTTTATAAGATCTATATTATTTTATTGAAATGAAAATAATATTATTGATTTCCACTCTTTGTTTGAATTTATTGTGATATATAATAGCTCACGGCAGTCTAGGCGGAGGCTTTGGAGGAGTTGGTGGAGGAGGCTTTGGAGGAATTAGTGGTGGCGGAGGAGGCTTTGGAGGTGGAGCCTTTGGCTTACGTGGAGGTGGAGGAGGAGGCGCGGGTATAGGTGGTGATGTAGGAGGAGGCGCTGGTATAGGTGGTGGTGCAGGTGGAGGTGCAGGGGTAGGTGGAGGTGGTGGTGCAAGAAGTAGTATATCAGGTGGGGGTTCGGCCAGTGGTGGTGCAAATGGAGGTATAAGCGGTGGTGGTATGGCTGATGGTGGTGTAAATGGAGGTATAGGTGGTAGTGGTGGTGCAAATGGTGGTATAACTGGTGGTGGTGGTGGCGTAGTAAGTAGTAGTGGTGCAACTAGTGGTCGAGTAAATGGAAATTTGTTTGGTAGTGGTGGTGCAAGTATCGGTGCTAATGGTGGGGCATCAGGTGGTGGCGCAGCTAGTGGTGGAGTGAATGGCAATTTGTCTGGTGGTGGTGTAGCAAGTGGCGACGCAACTGGGGGTGCATCAGGTGGTGGCACGACTGGTGGTAGTTTGTCCGGTGGTGGTGCAGTAAGTGGGGGTGCATCAGGTGGTGGGGAAACTAGTGGTGCTGCAAACAAAGGTATAATTGGTAGTGGTGGAGCGAATGGAGGTGTAAATGCCAGTGGCGATGTATCCACAAGTGGAGGTGTTAATGGTAGAGGCGGTGTTGGTCATGGATGGGGAAGAGCATCTGGTTCATTCTCCGGAAAAGCTTCAGGTGAATTCTCAGGTCATTTTGGTGGATCAGGACATAGCTCAGGGCACGGAGAAGGATCAATAGGTTTAACCAGAAAACTATTAGTCAAAGCTCTTTAAAAAAACTACTTCATATTCTAGTCATACGCTCGATCATTATAAGCATGTCCTTAGTTATACATCAATCCTTACATGACTTTGCTATTTTATAGTGAACCAACCCTTATACTCCAAAGTTTTGTAATGCTTCAACATCATGTTGATTATGATCAATAAATTTAAGTCATTTTCCAATGCACCAAAATGTAGCTTTAGTGACTTGTTTTTTCATAAATAAAGTATTTTTTATTGCTGTTAAACATTGTTATTGATATTTGATTTTGATCTACGAATATATGATTTAAAAATAGGCAAACAGTTATACTTGTAGTTAGCATTGTTATGATGGTGATGGTATGTGAAATAATAGTTTGAGTGGTATGATTATAACCTGATTCAACAATCCTATACAACTTGATCCAACAAACTTAATCTCAATTATAATAAATATATGATATCAAAAAAAAACTAGGGCTATTATGCAGCAGAAATACTAAAATTTGACAGTTATATATATAAATTAACTATGTAATTTTGGAAATTGACAGCAATAGATTATGAAGTATATTATGTCCTTAAACTCACTCAATTTAACAATGTATAAATGCTAGCCAATGATATTTTAATGGTAGAGATATTGTTCAAGAACAAATTCAAGATCAAATGCCATATTATTTTCTTTAGCCATCAAATGTGTTCCATTTGATATAACTCTCCTTAGTTGTGACACTTGAAAATTCTTCAAATTTTTTAGTATCATGTATGATTTGCTTATGCATCATCTTTCACTATTTTCTTTCAAATACACATTCATGTTTGCAATATTCTAAAAGTTATTTTACTATTGTTGTTTCTTTTTTAAATATGAAGTGGAAGAAACTTTGTATCACGAAATTTAACTTTTAAAATGAATAATTATAAGTAGAGAATACATATTTTAGCATATTTAACTTTATTTGTAGGATCATACGATCTTACGATTCAATTCTATTGATTTAATTCTACTCGACCATCATCGAATCAAGCAAAATTCCCATCTTCAAAATCTTGCCTAAAAATAAATTATAACATCAACAACAAATTCGTATATATCAAAAATAAAATATTTACAATGTACGTAAGACTAAATGATATCCTTGACATACTATTTTTATTATTATTGTTCTAATAGTAACCAATGAAGTGGAACCATAGCGCAAGTAAAAGGGATGAAATGACCAATAAACAAACACCAATTAAAACATATTTATGAGGTTCACTAAATTATGGTCACGTCCTTGCCCAAGCTAGTGTTTGTTTTTTATATTTAGTAAACAAATGTTTGAGCTCACAAATATAAAGGTATTATAATGGTAGAGCTTTTAATGAGTTTAGAGAGGAGAAAAAGGAGAGAAATTGATACATACACAAAGTAAGTATATATAGGCAAGGAAACAAGGGGCAATAATAATAAAGTAGCAGAAACTTCTACAAATCAACACCACACGGTTATTCGATTAATCTATCCACTACTTGTTCGAGCAACCCTTGTTAGAGACGTATTGTTCCTTCACCTGAAAAACTTCATGCCATGTTTGAGAATGATAATTTCATTTGAAAATTTGGAATTTGCTCAAATTCCATCATTGTTTTTAAAGTAGTTAAAGTTGAAAATTTGCACCATGTTTGACATGATGCAGGTTTCTAAGAAGCAAATGGTTTGTGCATGACATTTCAGCAAGTACAACAGCAACAGATCAATGTGCACCAATATAGTACAGCTACAGCAGAGAACAGAACAACAACAGAGAACAGAAACCGAGCAAACAGACAGCCCTTGAAAACCTTCGACTAGGTGACTTTGCAAGGAATGTCCAGAGCTAACCCTTGTATCTTGGAAGACATGGAAGATAGAAATGGAATCTCACTACATGGACCTTTCTATCAAGATCATAAATTCCTCCTAAAAATCAAAGGAAGACACCAAGAAAAGAGGTTGAAGGTCACCCAGTTACCAGAATAAGTGACAGGTTCCTATACCTGAAGACAGCTGACCGGTCCTCCTTTCGTGAGCTGTCCAGAACTGATACTCATATCCTAGGAGGAATAAAGGGTAGAAATGGAATCTTCATACAAGGATCTCTCCATTAAGACTCTAATTGTCCACTACCAAGCATGGGAAGTTATTCAGAAAGTAAGCCCAAGATCGTCCAGTCGCCAGTTTTAGTCTAAAGGCATTGTAGAGTACTTTAGTTGCCTGTTATGTTTTTAAGTGTGCACATTTTTTGCACGTGGATGTTTTTAGCTGTTATGTTAGTTGAGAGCTCTATATAAGGAGAGCCTCACTTGTGTAATAGAGACGTTTTAGATTTAATCATTCAATAGAATACAAGAGGTAATTCAGAAACTGTTTTTCTGTTTTCTCTGAAGTTGGTGGCAACTTCATCAAAGGCTATGGAGTAACCTTTGATCCTTGGAGTATTGAGAGTTGTGGAGAAACCTTGATCCTTTAAGGAAACCTGAAAGCAAAGTCTGGAAGGCTTTGTAACGTGTTAGATTAGCGTGAGTAATAGGGAAGGATCACAGATCAACCATCATCATCAGAAAATCAAGAAGTCAGTTCTTGGTTCTGTTTGTGGTCATTTGTAGTTCTTTTCATCATTGTTTGTAGTTTCTGAGAATAGTATCAATCCAAACTTCCGCATAATATTCATCATTGCATAACCAAGGCCTTACTCAGCTTTAGTTTTGCATCAGAATTTAAGAATGACTACCCAAACCTTATTATTCTTAGTCATTCTCAAATTCTTCATTTATGATTTCACAAGAAAAATCCATAATTTAAAATAAAATACTTATTCCCAAACACTAAATTCATTAACTTTCTAAACTTGCACCAATATATCAAAAAAAAATCCTTTGTACACTTTTTGTCTTCATATTTTTTTCATCCACCATGAAAATGTTTGCCAAAACCGTTACGATGTTAAGAACGATACAAACAACAATGAACAAAACAATGTTTGACAATGTAAACTAAGCAAAAGAGACACAAGGATTTAAGGAGGTTCACCCAATGATGGCTACGTCCTCCGTGTTGTGTAGTTTCTGTTTATATTATATCAAGAATGTATAAACAACACTTACAAATGAAGAATTACAATTGAGTAAGAGATAAAAACAAAAGGCTATGTGTTTGGCTTAGGGGTTGTGTTTGATGTGTTTGATGTGTGAGTATGAGAGCTCTATATATAGTACTAGGTACATGAATGTCAATAGCTCACTTGAATACAGTATTAATATAGAGTAATGAATAATATGAAATAACTCCAAGAACTTGAAAGGTCGAAAAACAGCATCCCATGCACATCAGAGAAACCGTTCGACTGGAACAGAGAGCTCGCTCGGTCGAGCGAGCATCAGACACATTCTGGATACATTCTATCTGACCGCTCGACCAACCAATAAGGCTCGCTCGATCGAGCGGGTAGGTCGAGTGACCATTCTGATTCCTCTGACAGAATTCTGATCGAGCTACCAAAAACAAGTCATTTCTACTTCTTCATTAATCTTCATTAACACCAATAATTCCCATGAATACTCTCCACATAATTACACCCTTTTGGATTCCACAAACCAAGAGTCACACACATGAATACACACTTCAATTGTGCACTCAAGTCACACATGTGATACCATTCATAACAATCTCCACCTTGACTTGAGTTCACCCAAGTCAAAATATTCATCAATCCACTTCATAAACAAAAGAAAACATACACACCTCAAATGCCCCAAAAGGCATTATCTCAAGCAAGGAGCTAAACCAACCAAGTTAACACATAATTCAAACTTGGTTGTAGGTAATGACTTTGTCATCGTGTCGGCCGGATTCTCCGTAGTGTCAATCTTTTTCAATAACACCCTTTTGTGCTCAACTTCATCCCGGATAAAATTATACTTAATATCAATGTGTTTGGACCTTCTATGAAATGTATTTTGATTCCTAGCCAAGTGAATTGCACTTTGACTATCACAATGCATACTTACCTCACACACTTTATTGCACATTTCACCAAGACCTTTAAGCCATTTTGCCTCCTTGAATGACTCGGCAACGGCTATGTACTCTGCTTCGGTTGTTGAGAGAGCAACCACATCTTGCAAAGATGATTTCCAACTTATCGCCGAACCACCCAAAGTAAACACGAACCCACTTGTGGACTTTCTATTATCTAGATCACCACCATAGTCCGAGTCACAAAACCCGGTTAGCTCGCTTGAATTCTTCCCATACATAAGACAAACATTAGAAGTTTTTTTCAAATACCTCAATAACCACTTCAGTGCCTCCCAATGTCCCTTCCCCAGATTTGACATATATCTACTCACCAAACTCACCGTATGAGCTATGTCGGGTCTAGAACATACCATGGCATACATAACATTACCAACGACACTAGTGTATGGAATTCTTACCATTTGCTCTTCTTCCACCTTTGTTTGTGGACACAATTTCTTGGACAATTTGAAATGAGAAGCAAGAGGAGTAGACACACCTTTAGCATCATCCATAGAGAAACGTTGCACAACTTTCTCAATGTACTTCCTTTGGCTTAGGTATAGGATACCCTTAGCCCGATCTCTCAAAATTTCCATCCCAAGAATCTTCTTGGCTTCACCAAGATCCTTCATGTCAAATTCACTTGAAAGCAACTCTTTCAAGTTCTCCACCTTAAACAAAGAACTACATGCTACTAGCATGTCATCAACATATAAGAGCAAATATAATAAAGAATCATCTTCAAATTTCTTAAGATAGACACAACTATCTTAAGAACTTCTAAAAAATTCATGTGAAATCATAAAGGAATCAAACCTTTTGTACCATTGCCTCGGAGATTGCTTCAACCCATACAATGACCTCTTCAATCTACACACATGATTTTCCTTACCGGCTACCTCAAAACCTTCCGGTTGCTTCATAAAAATCTCCTCTTCAAGCTCACCGTGAAGAAACGCCGTTTTTACATCCAATTGATGTAACTCCAAATCCTCCATCGCCACCAAAGTAAGTAATGCCCTTATAGAAGAGTGTTTCACCACTGATGAGAAAACTTCATGAAAATCAACACCCTCAATTTGAGAGTATCCCTTTGCAACTACCCTTGCTTTGTAGATAGGAGGAATGTCATTAGAAGGACCCTCCTTCCTCTTGAATATCCACTTGCACCCAACAATTTTCTTTTTCTTTGGTGCTTCAACAATATTCCAAGTTTCATTCCTTGCAAGAGACTTCATCTCTTGCTTCATAGCTATCAACCACTTGCTTGAGTCATTTGAGGCCATAGCCTCCTTGTACGTACTCGGTTCATGTAACCCTTCGACTTTGCTAGCAATGTTGAGAGCATAGGAAACATAGTCACATTCTTCAATATACCTCCTTGGAGCCACGATCTTCCTTCTTTTTCTAGTTGTGGACAAAGATGGAGATCTTTGTTGATCATCATCATCAATTTTATCATCTTCAATATTGGGTGGTTGACCCTACACTTGTGCATCATCATTTACATTATTATCAATGGACTTTTCTATACTAGATACAAGCATGCTATTTTCATCAAAAACAACATCTCTAGATATAATTATTCTTTTTGATTCATTATACCATACCCTATACCCCTTTACACCCACTCTATATCCCACAAAAATACATTTTCTAGCCCTAGGTTCTAACTTACCATCATTTACATAAATATAAGCTGGACAACCAAAGATTCTAAGACTAGAATAATTTACCGGAGTGTTGTACCACACTTCTTGTGGCGACTTGAATTTCAAGGCGGTATAAGGTGAGCGATTGATCAAATAACATGTCGTAGCCACCGCTTCAGCCCAAAATTGCTTCCCCAAATTTGCTTGTTTTAGCATACACCGAGCCCTCTCCAACAATGTTTTATTCATCCTCTCCGCAACGTCATTTTGTTGAGGACGCCCTGCACAAGTTCTATGTCTGACAATGCCTTCATTAGAACAATATTTAAGAAATTTATTATCAACAAATTCAAGACCATTATCGGTTCTTAAGGTCTTGATGCTCTTACCGGTCTCTTTTTCAATCATCTTCTTCCATTCCAAGAAGACATCAAAAACTTCATTCTTTTTGCTTTATGAAGTAACACAAAACTTTTCTTGAGAAATCATCAATAAAGGTCAATAAATAATTAAAACCACTAAGGGAGGGCTTTCGTGAAGGCCCCACAAATCGGAATGAATATAGTCTAAAATTCCCTTAGTGTTGTGAATGGCGGGTGTGAAACTAACTCTGTTGTGTTTCCCATAAACACAATGTTCACAAAACCCAAGGTTCCCAAATTTCTTGCCATCAAATAAACCTTGTTTAGAGAGTTCAAACATACCTCTTTCTCCCATGTGACCAAGTCTCAAGTGCCAAAGTTTGGTGTCATGATCGGACATTGTGCTTGTGAAAACATTTGCCGAGCCTAGGATGGTTGAACTTGAAGAGCATACAAACTCCCATTCAACTTACCCTTCATCACTAAATAGTGAGCCTCTAGCAACCTTCATAACTCCACCTTCACAAGTGATTGTACACCCGATCTTGTCAAGAGTACCCAAAGATAAAAGATTCTTTTTCAAGCCCGGAACATACCTTACATCGGTTAAGGTCCTCACCATTCCATCAAACATCTTCATTTTAATGCTCCCAATCCCAACAACCTTACATATTGTGTTGTTCCCCATGGTAACATTTTCCCCATCAATACTTTCAAATGTTTAGAAGAAAGTTTTATTGGGAGTCATGTGGAATGTGCGCCCCGAGTCAAGAATCCACTCATCATTATCTTTGTACTCATGTGTAGCAACTAATACATCACCATCATCACTATCATTCACATAACTAGCATTTGCATTACTAGTTCCTTCCCTAGCCTCCTCTTCATTTTTCTTTTTCAACTTCCAACAATCTTTCTTGATGTGGCCCTTAAGTTTTCAATAGTTACAAGTTTTATTTTTATTTGGCCTACTAGACTTGAACCTCCCTTTACCCTTGTTTCCACTCCCACTAGTGGAACCTTTCTCTTGTGTCCTTCCTCTCACAAACAACCCATCACTAGCATTGCTTTGTGATTTTTGTGACAATTGTGAATCGATGAGATCCCTTTGTGTCAAGGCATTTTTCACATCATCACTACTCAAATTATCTCTACCATAAAGTAGAGTTTCTCCAAAATTTTTGTAAGAAGAGGGTAGAGAACATAAGAGGTAAATTGCCAAGTCTTCATCATCAAGCTTGACATCAATATTTTGTAAATCCATAACAATGGAATAAAATTCGTCTAAGTGAGGTTTCAAAGATTTACCTTCCTCCAAGCATAGATCGTAGAGTCTACTTTTCAAAAGTAGCCTATTGGTAACACTCTTGGCCATATAGAGTGATTCCAATTTCTCCCATATTCCGTTGGTTGTTGTTTCTTTAACAACCTCTCTTAGTACTTCGTTGGAAAGGCATAATTGAATTGTCGATAACGCCTTTGAGTCTATCTATTCCCACCTTGTCGCGGTCATACCTTTCGGCATCTTATCTACACCATCAATGGCCTTATGCACACCATTTTGGATTAAAATGGCTCTCATTTTGACTTGCCATAAGCCAAAATTTACATTTCTATCAAACTTCTCTATGTCAAGCTTTATTGTAGTCATGTTTCTCAAATAACAACTTCTTAAGACACCGTAAAAACAACTTGGCTCTGATACCAATTGAAAATGTTTGCCAAAACCGTTACGATGTTAAGAACGATACAAACAACAATGAACAAAACAATGTTTAACAATGTAAACTAAGTAAAAGAGACACAAGGATTTAAGGAGGTTCACCCAATGATGGCTACGTCCTCCGTGGCGTGTAGTTTCTGTTTATATTATATCAAGAATGTATAAAAAACACTTACAAATGAAGAATTACAATTGAGTAAGAGATAAAAACAAAAGGCTATGTGTTTGGCTTAGGGGTTGTGTTTGATGTGTTTGATGTGTGAGTATGAGAGCTCTATATATAGTACTAGGTACATGAATGTCAATAGCTCACTTGAATACAGTATTAATATAGAGTAATGAATAATATGAAATAACTCCAAGAACTTGAAAGGTCGAAAAACAGCATCCCATGCACATCAGAGACACCGCTCGACTGGAACAGAGAGCTCGCTCGGTCGAGCGAGCATCAGACACATTCTGGATACATTCTATCTGACCACTCGACCAACCAATAAGGCTTGCTCGGTCGAGCAGGTAGGTCGAGCGACCATTCTGATTCCTTTGACAGAATAAAAACAAGTCCTTTGTACTTCTTCATTAATCTTCATTAACACCAATAATTCCCATGAATACTCTCCACATAATTACACCCTTTTGGATTCCACAAACCAAGAGTCACACACATGAATACACACTTCAATTGTGCACTCAAGTCACACATGTGATACCATTCATAACACACCAAAAGGGCATACGTAAACTTTCAATGTAAACATATCTTTAATGATTCCAAAGCTTAGCATAATTCAGGCAAGGCGCGCAAATATTAGTGAATCAAAATCTTCTTCACATACTCCATGACTCTAACAACCCAATTTTATAATTAATATTAAATGGTGGAAATGATAATAGAATGTTAATTTTATTTTGATAAGAATATCTCTTGATAAATTCAATGACCATACTTATTCTCTATCAACAAGCTCATTTTCTTTACAAAATTCATTCCAAATGCATTACCATTGAATATGTGGTATTAGGTGGTAATGAAAAATCATAAAAAAAAAATATATGATCAAACTTTCATTACCTTGGCAATATATGATACAAATCATGAAAATTTACACTAGAAATAATTCTCATTACCTTGATAATGGCTTATACATACCATGAAAATTTGCACTAAAAATCATTCTTATTACCATCAATTAATACTATTGATCAAACTAGTCGCTAGTAGATTAAATCTAATATTTAGCGAAACTAAGTTAAAAACTTAGATGAACAAAAGTCACCTAATTACAACATTTATTAAGATGATCTCTAGCCAACCTGAACTCAAGTATCCAGCCCATATAAATAGATTTTCCTCAAATAGCTTACGTACGTATTAAGAGGTGTATCTTTAGACTTTGGTGATATGTGAATATACCAACCATATTAATTATCATTAAGTATCAAGCTATAAAAAAGAAGAAAATGATAAATATAAGCAGTTGTTTGTTAAACTTGTGTCCTATGTATAGAATTACTATCAATTGCTATCAAGTTGGTGGAAGGTAGCCCAAGAGCATGGTTGCAAACCCGTTTAGACACACTAATTATAACCTTAGTATTAGGAGGAATGATCTCTTTGAAAGTTTTTATAGAGCACACGACTTAAGACTTCTTGGCTGTATCCTTCTTTATGGGTATAAGTTGTAGTTTTTCATCTCTTTCCAGAGTTTGATCACAATTTTTATGAGTGCGATACACAAAATACCGTAATAATGATGATGATGGCATGACCATAAAGTGTGTTGAAAGATATGGTTAATCTACAACTTCCATAAATAGTTACCAATCGCTTGGCATTGGGCCGTGGTATGCCAAAAAACATTGAAGATTTTGAATAAATAATTACTAAAAAAGTTAGATGATTATTTATGAATGTCATCCTTGCACAGGCAGTGTTATGCTAATTCAAATGAACTATTTTTATATTCAGACTTTAGGAGACATATCGTTTTCCAAGTTATTATCCTTTAATAATAATTTAAATGACACAATTACAATGCTATTGCTTTCTAATTAGTTGCACCATGCAAGTGTACAACTAGTTAGTGTAATGATTCATTATTGAGTAATGATTCTATTACTCTATTGTACAAAAGAGTTGAAGGGAATAATGACTAGTTTAAGGGTGTTTGTTCTTAGCTTTTTGGTTGATTTTTAATTTTTGACTTTTGACTTTTTGGTTGGTCAAACAGATAAAAAATGTATTTGGTAAATGACTTTTAAAGCAGTCAAAAAGTTGGCTTTTAAGCCAAAATGAAAAAACTACTCCAACTAGCGTTTTTGATTGATTTATGGCTTGTTGGTTCACTTCTTCTCTAATAAACAACTAACAACTAATACTTAAAATTACCAAACATCTCCACGAATAGTTAGCTTTTTCAATTAACTTAAAAGCCAACAAAACAGCCAACACTTCCCGCTAGCCAAACAAGCCAACTAAAAAAAGCCAACAACCAACAACTAATTGCCAAAGACCCCCAATTCAAAGCAATTCTATCTAGAATTACCATCCCTATCCTTATGTGGAAATACCATTTGATTTAAATATAGAAAAAATTATCATGAATAATACAATCTTTTTCTTACTTCTCTACACTATTACCAACTTTTGATTAATTATAAATAATACCAACTTAGAAGGTGTTTAATATCCCTAACATTTTCAAAAATCAATTTATAGGAGATTATTAAACAAAAAAAGTTGGTAAATTAGTTAATAAACTAAAGTTGATATTATTATAAGAAAACTGTTTTAAGTTGATGTTATTCATGATTAATCAAAAGTTGTTAATATTGTAAGGAAATTAACAAATATTGTATTATTCATGTAATTTTTTCTTAAACGTATGAGAATTTTTTAAATTACATGATATTTTTCTTAGGTAAGAGAAGTATAAAATTTGTAGCATCTCAACTAACCTCCCCGTTATAAATCTAGTAGTTGGTTGTTCAAACTTATTCATCCAAAAGTCTCAAGGAGCCGCCCTACTCCCTTCCTCAAATTAATGCTGTAAAATCATCCCCAACATTTTGGACAAATTTTTCACGATTTTTTCTAGAGAAATCTTTGATTTGTGTAACGAATTGACAACTTGATTATTTTTTTATATATTTCAATATCAACTTCAAATTAATTTTAGATTATGTTGGAGAATAAACAATTCATTTTAAATTATAAATATAATATGAGAATGACAAAATATAAACACAAATTTTTAGTTGAGACGGTCTTTACAAAAGACCACTCAATATATGGGCTGCCCCATATTTCAAATTTACAAAAAAATTTAAAAAAATAACATGAAAATTGATTCTAATGCGCGGTTTCTTAATCACTCCCTAATAACATTTCAACTTTCATTTCCCATTTTTCAGTCTCTTGCCTGACAAATCACTAAACTTTCCAAAATATTATTTCCTTCTCTGAATTTTGCTCTTACAATCTTCATTTTTGATATGCAAGCTTTCCATTTTCATGCTTTAGTTTCTCTTTCTCATCTCCACCATTTGCAGTTTTCATCAAAGGTGATAAGAATAAGAGCAGTACAGCAGAAGATTAGTGAAGCTGAGGTCAAATGCAACTGATATGAAGGTCTATGGAAAGCTGTGATGAAGAGTTTAGTGAAGCTGAGGTATCCTATTCTGATCTATGAAGTCCAAGCAACATCAACATTCTATGCCTTAGTTGGAGTGGTTGATTGCACGTGCGTAAAGATTCAGTAGGCAGTAATGTTTGTTAGATTGTTGTTTTCTGTTATGCTAAGTTTCTGTTAGCAAGTTTGTTAGTAGTTAGTTAGAGTTGTAACTAACTTGTGTATCCTTTGTACAGAAGTCAATATATAGTCAGTCCAACCTCCCCATGAAGTTTTGGGAGGACCGCATCCAATGTGCAGTGCACCTTATAAACAGGACTGCATCCAATGGTATTACACCATATGAGAAATTTCATGGTCAAAGACCAAATCTAACACACCTCAAGGTGTTTGGATGCCCCTTCTTTGTCAGTATCAAAAGATGTTGTTTTCCATGAAAGACTATTTTCATATCAGTATATGATATCTCACAGTAACAATAAAGAGATTAAAACATTCTTTTTAACTGAGTATCCAGAAACAACAGAGAATTTCTGATTTCCTACAAGAATACACTATTGATTCAACAACAAAATCAGACATTGATGTTGAATCAGAAAAAGAGGGCAACACAAATAGTGCACATAACAACATTGATAATGCACCACCTCAGCAAAGAAGGTCAGAAAGAAACACAAGATCACCTAAATATTTAGAGGACTTCTATAACCACAAATATATATTCTTATAACACAAATTATATTATGTTATAACCTCAAATATATGTTGTTATAACACGAAATATATAATGTTATAACCCAAAATATATGTTGTTATAACCCCAAATATATTATGTTATAACTCCAAATATATTATATTACTAGACAATGTTATACTCTCAACTACATCAACCTATGTCAATTGTTGACAGTTATATCCCCAAATATATGAATTTTATAACCACAATTGCTTTTATTACCATTCTCCAAAAATTATCAATTGTTGTCTTCTTCAACATCACTGCTTTCCACCATTGATGAAGCTTAATTTTTAAAAAAAATCATAAGAACCACAATTGCTTTTATCATCTTCTCCTAACAGTAGATATTGTTGTCTTCTTCAACATCATTGTTTTCCACTATTGATAAAGCTTAATTTTTTTAAAAAAAAAGAACCATAACCAAAATTGCATAAGTACATTCGAATTCAAGCATCAATTCTTCCATTATTAGACAATATTCAGGTTGTAGAAGAAGGATATAGTTGAAGGTTGAAGAAGGAAGATGAAAATTTGATATCTTCATAATTGAGGCTTTATTTTACTTGGGGAAGAAGAAGTTAATCATTAGACTTTTCATATTCCTTCCGAAATCTCACACACGTTGATGAATGAGACAACAATTTTTTTTTAAAAAAAGTATTAACTAAATATAGAATGTGGTCTGACCTCTTGAGGGACGTCTTTACAAAAGACGGTCTCTCAAGAGAGGACCTGAAGTGTAAAAAGTTTATTTTCTCAAATTTTTAATAACTATTTTTAGTACAATGTAAAAACTGACACAAATTTCAAATTTAAGTTTTTTAAATTTGTCAAACATTACATTTAAGTCAATCATAGTGAAATTATTATTCCAGCTTTACGTAATTTCCGAGATTATATTATATGTTAGTGGGTGGGTGTCAGTCAATGGACTTTAAGTTTTAAGTAAGAGATTGTAGTAGATTTTTACATACTAAAAAATTTAGTATATTTTAGGGTGAGTTTATTTTTATTAAAAGGACTAGATATTATCTTATCTATGGTCTTAAAGTAAATACTTGTAATTTTTATATTCTCATGGTCAGTCGGTCTTTTACAAGACTTGTTCAGTGTTTGAATCATCATACTTTAATGTTGGAATGTGAACTTTTAAGCCTTGCAATTGGTCTATTGGGTCTTCAAATTGGTCCTCTAAGTCTTGAAATAGGTTTTTAAGTCGTAAAATTGGTAAAAATATATATATAATGGAGATAATTTTGATCACAGAGTCAAACATGCCATGTCTTGCACATTGGAGATGGAGGGTGTTGATGTCTTGCTCATTATAAGCAAATGAGATGCATTGGGCATTGCAAGTGAGGCTTTGATCAAGGTAACAAGAGGCTTCACTAAGGCGTTGGATCATGCCTTAAACAAGGTAAGGCATGGGGAAGGATTGCCTCAAACAAGGCAATGCAAAAAAGTAATTAGAATATGGGCAGGAGAGCTGCTCGTTCGAGCCTCTGTTGGGCTTGTTCAAGCAGCATAGACAACAACATCCAATGAATGATTGATAAAGGGTGCTCTTTCGAGCATGAAGAGTGATCGTCCGAGCATCAAGTCAGAAGGCCAATTGTCGATTTTTCTGTTACGTTTTTCCTTTGAGGCTAATAAAGGCCTTGTGTTATTGCTGAGTAATTAACGTATTATTGCGGAGTTAAGTGTTGATTCTAGAATTTGTGTGTTTTTTATTTAAAGGGCTTATAACTTCATGATCATACACAGCACACGTAGTAAGGGCTAATACAAAGAGAGAGGCTAAGGTGAATACCAAGAGAGCTTTCTTTCTTTTGCATTAGTGTTGAGGGTGATCTCCATTGTTGTGAGAATTTTGTAAGTTCTCAAGAGGGAGGGTTATTTTATTAAGTGTATTGTTGAATCATCAATAAAATAAACATTTGTTTTTGTTGTGTTTTGATCTTGTTCTTCACTTGTGTAAGACCTTTATCGCTTTCATTTCAGATGTTTTAAGTTTGAAATTGTTATGTCAGAATTAAAAAAATATATTTTTTTTCTGGGTATGGGCCAGTCACAACCTCCAATAAAGACAATACTCAATTCTCATTAGGCTATATTTATATAAATTTATATTTGGTGCATATTTACCGAGTAAATAAATATTTTATATTTCATGAGAGGAAAATGAAAAATATGAAGGACTTCTAATTTCTAATTTGAATTTGCTTTATTGGTACGTATACTAGACTTGTACGGAACACTTAATTGAACATACTTTTTTTTGAGAATTTTAAATTAGTATAGTAGTTGAGAAATGTTTCTTACACTCATGTGAAACTATTATAATTTTCACATTTACAGCGTAGATTAATTTCATTTTCCCCATTTTTGTAAAGAATATGGTTAGGCATTTAAGGATTCAGGTAGAGTCTAAATTCAGCTTTTATCTTTTCTTTAATTCAGTGAATTTTAAGTGTCTAACATTTAGACCCTTAGAACCATGATTCAAACCCAGACCCATAAATTTTTTATTGGACTTGCTTAGGTCAAAAAAATTTAGATTTGCACCCTGAAAATAAGGTAGTGTCAAATAATTAAGAGTTGGGTAAAATTTTGAACACTTATACATTCTTATTAGAAATTTTCTAAGAAACTGAGAAAAGCAAGACTAATTATTATTTTCTTTGAATAATTTTAATAATAATTATGTCCATTGCCACTGTAAACCGACTAATTGGACATTACATTAATTTTGTACACCGAATAAACGTATTTGACTTGAATTTCCCCACCACTGTAGTAGCATACTACCATTATTACTTTGAATACAATTTAGCACGTATGTTAATGATCAATGTGTATTTTTAATTTTCAATTTGTATACGAGATGTGTTTCAAACATCATATTATTTGAAATTCCCAAAAAATTCGTAAATAACACTTAATAAAAGTAAAATGTATATGAATCTATAACTATTATTAAAACAAAACATTGCTGATATTATTATTTTAAGTAATTACTTACGTGTCACTTTCTCAATAAAAGTTTTCTCTCTAAAATTCAATGATAATGTTATTGTTATTATGACTTATTTTTATATCTTTGACTTATTATAATCTAATTATTATTTTTTACTTTTTAGTTCATATCATTTAATGTATTAGACAATAATATATTTTATTTTATTTTTTTCAATTATTTATAGATCTATGCAATTTTATTTATTAAATGAGTATTATTTAATGCATTGGGTATTTTGAGATGGTTAAAATATATTATACTTTTTATTTTGGAAAAATTACCTAGAATAATCTAATTTTTTTATGATTTTCTTACAATAATCTCACCTATTAATTAACCATGAATAATCCCAACTTTAAGGGGTATTTGCCTAGAGTAAGCTTGGGTAACCCGATGACCTGCTATAATAGGTAATTCACCAAAAAATTAAATTGAAAACGAATTTAAAATTAGAGAAAAATTATGAAAATTTACATAAAAAATTCTAAATAATAAAATAAATCATAAATTTTTTTAAAACATTTTTTTAACATTTTTTGCAACATTTTATTTTAATTTATCTTTTTTTAAAAAAATAAAACTTGCTATAGCAAGTCATCCGGTCACCGGGTTTACTCTAGGAAAATACCGCTCAAAGTTGAGATTATTCATGGTTAATCAATAGGGGGATTATTATAAGAAAATCATGAATATATTAGATTATTTTAGGTAATTTTTCCTTTTATCTTTTGTTATAATTTATTTGTCATGAACTAACTTTTCACAATCACATGTTCAGAGTGAAATGAAATATAACTATAATATAAAATTTATTTCTTAAAACTTTATTTTTTATTTTATAAATATATGTCAAAAAATTTTGAAAAGTAGTGCATCGCACGGGTAGTATCTAGTATTAGTAATAAGAGGATAACATAATGTTAGATGCCCCGTTCTTAGCCCATTCCGAGTAGCTGACCGCTTAGGGCCCCAAAAAATAAAGGACCTCAAATATTAAATGGTGTAATTCAGTCTTGGTTTTGAGTTTTTCTATTTTTAGGGCTTGAAGTATCCTATTCCAATGATCTGTTTTTAAATCGAATATTTCGAATTAGATATTTTTAAAATTCCCTAATATTTAGCATTAGCATTATATATGAAGAGCTCGTGAAAGAATCGACATCTATATTTAGTTACGATGTTACATATGGTTACGTGAGATGAGTATATAACAAAGAAAGATCTGTTCCAGCTTCCATCAGTAAACTTTGAACACATTCATTAAACCTTAATTACTACTACCGAACTGATTTAGTTGAGACAACATTAAATTGGCCATTGATGTGTCACTCGTACTTCAACCATATTTATATCTTTACTAACTAATTCATATATTATAAATACACAATTTCCACCCCTTATTGTTTTCATCTTTCTTATTATTCTCATCATGGAGCTTCACATTCTACCCATCCTCACTTTCCTTTTTGTAAGTTCATTTATATCTCCATCCTCTAGCTAGCTTTTATATATATATATATATATATATATAGAGGGACTATAATTATTTTTAAATAAAAAAATTAGGAGATTTAAACTCCTAATTTTTAGTTGAGAAACTAAACTCTTATCCACTGAATTAAATCTTTTTTTTAGAAAAATAATACAATATTATGCTATTGTAAAATGATTTAATAAATAACAGGTCTTATATAAGACTATCTCACTCTATGGTAAGCTCATATAATTAATTTATTTCTCTAATTGAATAATTAAAGGTTGTAACGGATCACTTACAGGTTATAAGTGGTCACTCTAAGACTATAAAATGTGACCACTTAAAAACTGTAAATGATCACTCTAACATTAAAAGTGATTACTTTAAGACATTAACGGCCCGTTTGGTACATGGTATTAGAGGGCGATAATGGTAATAAAATTAAGTAATAAAAAATTTTGTTGTTTGGATGCCTTCAATGGTAATGAATGGTAATAAAATAAAGTAATAAAATTACCAAAAAGGGCCGTTTTTATTACCATCAAACAACTTGGTATTAGGCTGTAATGGTAATGAAGTATTACTGTGGTAATAAAATAAGGTAATGTTGTTTCGAGCTGAAGAAAAAAAAAGTAATGCATGTAATTATCCAAAAACAATATTATTATTAAAAAATGAATCATTAGATAGAATAATTTAGATAAAATAATGCTTTTAGATACAAATATACAATAATGAAACTAAGAGTCATTACCATTTTTTATTACTAACAACCAAATGCAATCAATGAAATATTATCTTCCATTACCATTCTTTAGTCATACACACCAAATAAAAGAATCTTCATTACCAATTTTCATATCCATTCTTTCATTACTATTGTCATTATAACATTTCATTCCCATTACTTTATTACCATCAACCAAACGGACCATAAATACATATTGAATTAGTCTAATAAAAATAATTTCATCTTAATACCGTCTCATCTGCAAATTTGTGTTTAAAAATTAAGGAGGGCCAAGCCCCTTTGGGCTTGAATGAAGGTCCACCATTGTATATATTGCTACGAGTCTCGGAATTTATAATCTATGGGAAATGTTATTTCCCTTGCTAATTTACAAAGAAATAGACTATATTGTTTGGTTCTTTTCATAAAAAAATGAAAGATTTATTGTTTGGTTGAACATGGGAATACACAATTAGTCAATTAGTACGGAAATTTGCAATGATCTTGGACAAATATGGATTTTATTCCTACATTCATACTAAGTTAGACTTTCTAGGAATTCTAAATTCTAATGCCTTTTAATTATTTTGCTAAACAAATAGAATTATAATTAACACCTTGTAAATTTAAAATATTTTAAATTTTATTTTCCGAAATTTAAATGTTATTTAAAATAATGATGTGGGGAGTGTTTTTTTTTTCAGATTTTTCAAAGGATTTGCCAGGCAAGTCTTACACCTGAAAATTATTGGAAGGAAATGTTGCCAAATTCTGGCATGCCAAAAGCTATCAAGAATTCGTTTTCATCTGTTACCGGTATTACACTTCTTCAATACTCTCATTAATTAGTTTTTATAATTAGTTTTCAAAGGTTGATATTAATAATCTAACTTTTCATCCATTTTCTATAAATAATTATAATTTAAATTTATTTTTAATAAAATAAACATTTGACTTTAGTTTGCTGTCAGCATACTAATAACTATATTGATAAGAAAACTAATTGACTAATTAATAATCTAACTTTTCATCCATTTTCTATAAATAATAATAATTTAAATTTATTTTTAATAAAATAAACATTTGACTTTAGTTTGCTGTCAGCATACTAATAACTATATTGATAAGAAAACTAAGGGCAAAAATTGATTAGTTATAAAATAAAATATGATGATAGCAAAATAAGAGCAGAGGTTGGATTATTTAATAATCCAAAAGTAGAATTATTCAACGTGGATGGATAAAAGATTGAATTATTAATATTAATTTTTCCATTATTTTTATCATTTTAATTGGCCAAATTGTAAAAAATAAATACATGATTGTAAACGATAACCAAAACTCTATTTTGTAGCTTTATCGATGATTTTTGGTGTTTTCACCCTTAGTTTTTCACGTACAAAGTACCAATAGTAAACAACTATTATGTATCAAACATCTACAATAACGGTTATCTTTATCATTGGCTTTACAACTAATAAAAAAGCTAATATTGTCAACTAGTCAAATAAGTCAACTAAACAAGTCAACTAAGAAAACATCTCCAATAACAGTTATCTTTATTATCGACTTCACAACTAACAAAAAAGTAAATATTATCAAATAATTAAACAAATCAACTAAACCCGCCAACAACCGACAACTAATAATAAACGCCAAACACCCTTACTTTTAACCTTTTCAATTATTATCTAACTTTAGCATTTAAAATCTATTGCTACTAGGATTAATTACTCATTTTTAGAATCAAAATCTAAATTCGGCCTTTTTTTTTTATAGAATGGATTGAAGACAAAAGCACATCAGTAGATGTTGGCAAAGGAGGTGTACATGTCAATACTGGAGGAAAACAAGGAGGCGGTGGGACCTCAGTTAAAGTTGGGCCTCACAAAGGAGTCACCGTTGACACAGGAAAGCCCAATAAAGGCCACACTAGTGTAAGTGTGGGCCCAAAAAGTGGGGTTGGTGTACATACAGGAAAGCCTGGTGGGGGCCACACAGATGTCAGCGTGGGCCCAAAAACAGGAGTTGGGGTCCACACTGGTAAGCCTGGTAAAAGAGGGACTGTTGTTGGAGTTGGTAAAGGAGGAGTTTATGTTCATGCTGGCCCAAAAAAGAAGCCCGTTTATGTTGGAGTACATCCAGGCCCAAACCCATTTAATTATATGTATGCAGCTGAAGAAGCCCAAACCCATGATGATCCATCTCGTGCATTGTTTTTCTTAGAGAAGGATATGAAACAAGGGAAATCAATGAACTTACATTTTACTCGAAGTACAAACAATGCTAATTTTTTGCCTAGGGAGAAAGCCCAATTGCTATCCTTTTCGTCCGACAAAATGCCCGAAATTCTTGAAGAATTTTCGGTTCAACCAAATTCCGAGGAAGCTAAGGTTATCGAGAACACGATTAAAGGATGTGAAAGTAAGGGAATCAAGGGGGAGCAAAAATATTGTGCTACATCACTAGAATCTTTAGTTGATTACGCGAAAAACACCCTAGGGAAAAATGTAAAGGCAATGTCTACAGAAGCCGAAAATATAAATAGTAAAGCTCAAAAGTACACTATTGTCGCAGTTAAAAAAGTTGCAAATGACAATGAGGCCGCGGTTTGTCACAAGCAAAACTATGCTTATGCGGTGTTTTATTGTCACAAGACTAGGGAAACATCGGCATATGTAGTGTCCTTAGTTGGTGCGGATGGATCGAGGGCTAAAGCAATGGCTATTTGTCATGAGGATACTAAGGGTTGGAACCCAAAACATTTGGCATTCCAAGTGCTTAATGTTAAACCAGGAAGTGTACCTATTTGTCACTTTTTGCCAGAGGATCATATTGTTTGGGTACCTTACTAGGACTTGAGTTGTGAGATACCAAGTCTATTTCCCTTAGTTTGGTATGTTTAGTATAAAGAGTTGTTGTATTTGTGTTGTTTTGTTGTACTATATTTTACATGCCTAGATTATAATGTATGGTTGAGACTCAGTTATATGACCTAAAAACTTATATACTATTGTTATATAATATAATTATTATACTTTTTTTTTTGTTCATTCTACTTTTTACACATGATATAAGTTAGCTGTGGGTAGTTATTAGGTTTATCTGAGCAATTGTTAGCTATGATTAGTTGTTGTATGATTGTGGTGTAAGAGTTGATATCGACTTGGTCCATATAATCTATTTTTATTGTGCATTCTTTTTTAATCTTTCATTCAAAAGGTAGGTCATACTCCTCATTCTCCACTCAGTCACACTCCTTAAATGTAATTGGATACATTCTATTTTTGTTGTTAGCTGTTTGTGGTAATAAACGAGGGTAATGGGAATGAAAAACTATTGTAATTTTGATTGAAAATCTCTTGGCTACTTTGATGGCCATACTTGTCCAACTTCTATCATCTTATTTTCTTCATAAAATTCATTCTAATGCATTACTATTGGGAGATGTGATATTAGGTAGTAATGAAAATTTGTAAATAAAAAAACTTTTTTGTGATCAAAGTTTCATAACCATGAAAATGATATGAAACTATGATAAAAATTTACACTATAATTCATTATGCTGGTTATTAAAAGTAATTTGTTGAGATAATGTAAAAATTTTTGAACATTACATTTGATTTGAAACGTACAATGCATCACTCATATTAATCTTTGATCCCACTCATTTGCATCACACCAGATTAAGATGTTAGATGTTAGAACTAATGCAACTAAATAATGTCAAAAGAATGGAACAATGGAGTACTTACCATTTTATTTGTCAAACAAATAATAATTTCAAAATATTATTTAACCTCATAAAACCATCTAACAACTACTTAAAACTCTTATGCGGAACTACAATATCAGTTAACTATCAATTTATTGAATTTCATTAATAAATAATAATAGAATTGCATGGGAATATTGCAAAGAAATATTTTACATTAAACTTTCCGAAAATAAGTGGTTTCCTATGGATAACCTTTCTAAATATATATTCTTTCTATTTAAGATTCTTCAACATTTATGAATAGAAAACTTCTATAATTTAACAATGAATTTTTAACCATGCATTAATTCTCTTATATTTCCACAAATAAATGAATGGTCAATAAAGTCTCAATGAACATCCTCATCCAACTTCTATAAATACAATTGTTTAATTATTCTATCAAATCTAATAATTCCAATTATATATTATCTCCATTTATAAAGAAAATCTAAGGGGCAAAAAAAAAAAAAAAAAAAAACAAAAAAAATTTC